>NC_086449.1:295626993-295814493 GCF_028390025.1 Pseudophryne corroboree
TCTGAGTTGATCGCAGCAACAACTTTGTTAGCAGTTGGGCAAAACCATGTGCACTGCAGGGAGGGCAGATATAACATGTGCAGAGAGAGTTAGATTTGGGTGGGGTGTATTCAAACTGAAATCTAAATTGCAGTGTAAAAATAAAGCAGCCAGTATTTACCCTGCAGAGAAACAAAATAACCCACCCAAATCTAACTCTCTCTGCACATGTTATATCTGCCTCCCCTGCAGTGCACATGGTTTTGCCCAATTGCTAACAAACTTGCTGCTGCGATCAACTCAGAATTACCCCCACTATCCGACCTAAAAAAGTAGAATTGAATGCCCCCCTTAAATCCTATAATTTCAGGGTTTTTTTCCTGTATATTCCACAGCAGAGATGAGCTGTAACAGCATTAATGCAAAGATTAAGGGGCTTGTTTATTAAACCCAGCCCCCCCCCCCCTCCAAAATTCATGTGCAAGTGGCCGACAATTTTAAAATCCCTTCTTGTGTCTCGTACAAATGCCTTCATTTTCAAATCCTCTGTCTAAAAAAGATACTTTTTTTTTGTAATAGAAATATAATTGAGCTTTTTAATAGTAGTGTTTCACGTGTTCACATTTGACAAAACCTTTTGACAGAGATCAAATCTGTATTTGACTTTATCTTCACAAACAGGCCAGTGTTTGTTCATTAATACCTCTTTTAGACCGCCAGCTTTGAACACGGGTTATTGCACATGAGCGCACATAACCTGTATTTCTGTGCGGTCTAATGGGCCCAGTTGGAATAATCCGGGTTGAGCGACCCGGCTTTCCAACTCTGGTAGCAAGCAGGGTTGAACATGTGTTCAAACCAGCTCGCTGTGCTATGTGATCGCTAAGCGCCGCCGCTCACCGGTGGCTTCACCAACCCGTCAATATGCCGGGTTGGGGGACAGCGGCAGCAAGGGGCCTGAGGCTGGTCGCACGCGGGAAACACCCATATCAGGCTTCTGGTTGCGACCCGTCACAGGCAGTGTGAAAGGTGAATTAATAACTGAATACATTTGTTGCGTAGTGTTCTTGCGTTAGTATTTCTAATTTCTCTTGTGTTTGCTTCTGGTGTGAAAGTTCAGTTTCAATTTCATATCGTTTGGGTCAATCCTAATTTGGGTATAAGTTTGTTTCATGAAACTCGCAGATTTTGCACAAATACGTGCACCCGAGAATTCTCCAGTCCAGTTAAAAATGCTTATTTGGGTTAATCACAGTTGGGATTTGTGACTTGTCAGCCATATGCGATGTGAGAGAAGCACATGAAAAAGTGGGGTGACCTTTTGCAGACCCCAATGATGTGACCATTTCAGTTGCAGAAGCTGTTAGTGTTCATAACATAATAAGAGGTTTTTAAATTGTGTTAAATGGCTGACTTGTGCATTTATCTTTTAAATTATAGAAAGCAAACTTTTTTTTGTTTTTACGAAAAATTCAAAAAAAGTAGGAAAAAAGATGCTTTTGGGGTACTTTAAAGAGACCTTAAATTTAACAAACAGTTATTTAAATATATACATTTGGGATGCATAAAGCAAAAAGTTGGTTTGGGGGGTACTTTTTTGGAGGTTTTTTTAAACTTAAAAAAAAAAAAAGATGTAATTATTGCACTAATTAAGCTAACTGGAAACTTGTAATTGCCTAATTAGTTATTAGGGCAGTGTCCAAGGGGTCCTGCTTGGTATCTTGACATTTTAACCTTAAAATAAGAATGCAGAGAATGATTTTTACATTTTTCTTTATGAAAGTAACCATCTTGGTAGTTTCTATTACCCTCTGACTGGTTTCTAGGTAAGTATTGACTCTTTACAAGCCATTGCATTTGGGTGGAGAGGGTGTGGGGCAGGTACAAAATAACTGGGTCTTACAGGTATTTTGGTGGAGGCAGATGGCTTTCCGTCCTTATCTATGACCCCTGCTGAGCCAAATAAAATTCTTGGTAGAGTGTGTCAATTAGTAACTTCCTATTGGATGTGATCACACCCTTTCTGTGTGCCTAAAAGGGAGGGGGGGGGGGGAGCACACTCAGAGCCGGCCCTAACCAATATGATGCTCTAGACAAGACTTTTGCCGGTGCCCCTAGCACCGCCGCTAGTTCCGCCCCTCACCCCTTTCCCAGCACCATCACCCCTCACCCATAGCAGTCCTCATTTTGGTGTTCCTACCCTCTATATTTTAAATAGGAACATTGCGCATAGTCCAAAAAGGGGTGTGTTCTTGCTGGGAAGGGGCATGGCCACACAGTAGTACCCCCAATTCAAATTATCCCACACACTAGTGCAACTTTATTCACACACATAATGCCCCTTACACATATGCCACACTACTGCACAACCAACCCACCTGCACACATCACTCACATGGCCGCTAACACTGTGATATCTGTCTCTGCTTGGATACAGATGTGTCCTCATACATCTTGCCTCAATACGCCATGCAGCAGGAGATGCCTGGCGTGAGTCAGCTGGCAGCTTTGCTAACGTTGGGCGCCTTTTTTTATGAAAATGCATCTTATTTGCATTACTATGTGGCTAGAATGCACAAGCAACATGCCTATATTCTGTGTACGACTGCGACTGTATCTGCATACGAAATGCTACGTTACAGTGATTTCCAGGAATACACTGTAACGTAGCATTTCGTATGCAGATACAGCCACAGTCACACACAGAATATAGGCATGCCGCATATCATTTTAATCAGCAGAAGCTGCTTGTGCCCCTAGGTATACCAAATGCCCTAGGCATTTGCCTGGTTTGCGTATACCTATGGCTGGCTCTGGGCACACTCCCTGAAGCTGGGTGCACAGTTTAGTGTTTTTTTTCGTAGATGGCACAAGAAGTGTGCAGTACCAGAATTACTCTGTGTCCTTGGATGTCAGGGGTAGGTGGTGGCATCCCCTTGCATTTACTTCTAGTTTAAGAAAATTGTTTTGGTTACATTTTTATATTGAATTTCTAATTGAATTATATATGGAGCAGGTCAGTATATGAGTGTATAATCGTTAGCAGGAAATTAGTAGAAGATCAAAAGGTTGTGTCCAAAGATAACGTTAATCTTTGCACCTTTTTGTGACCTTCATTTTCTTCTGAGAGTAGATGGATGGACTTGCAAGTACATTCCTTTTCTAGTGACTTTTTCTAGTGCAGGGGTTCTTGACTCCAGTCCTTGAATGCCACTAACAGGTCATGGTTTATGTTTTTCTTTAATCATGCACAGGGGAGTTACTCTATTTTACTGGATCAGGAATTCTGCACGAGTCAACAAACAGATTTCCTAAAAACATGACCGGGGCCCTAGCTGTAACCCAAACTGCAATACTTACCTTTGGGTTGTCTGTTGTCTGTATTCCAGCGTCGGTCTCCTGAGTGGTGTTGGGATTCCGGCAGTGGTCACTTGAACGCTGGCATCCCGACTGCCAGGATGTGAACGCATCCCCCAGGGTACTCGTCCTGAAAACAAATCATAAATGATAGCATGTACAAAAATTGCAGGTGGGGCGAGTGTGAAGCAGCACAGGGTAGGATCACAAGTGAATTGGCGGAGGGGGCGGTTGTCAGATGCTAGATTACTTAATACGCACCAATTTGTAGTGGAAAGGCACTTAGAAACCTGACATTTATTGACAGACCGCATATTAATGTAGCTTTCGCAGGGTCAAAAATATTTACAGACCCAAATCTCCCTCGATAAAGTTGCCTCTATCCAATCCATCCTAGATCGAAACAAATTGTCTTTAGACAATGCAAATGGCGATATGCCAAGCTGACTCCACACCTGTAGAATGGACATTTTAAGTGGCTGCGTTAATTGCAAAAGAGAGCCCTTCACTCCCTTAATAACTGTGTTATTGCAGAGTAATCATTTTCAAGATAGCTCTTTACTGAGTATAGGATAGAACATTCATAATGTAATCTGTGTAAAAAAAAACAAAGCAAAATACAACTTTGATCTAACTGCCCAGATGAGCATAATGTTTGCGCTGGCCTTGGTGTTCCCTTACCTCTTCAATTGTAAGCTTATTTGGGCAGGGCTATATTGACATTTTGTATGTAATTGGTTAGTGTCATGATTTAATCAATGCACAACGCTATGTAAATGTTGGTGCTTTTAGAAAAAAAATAAAGTGTGCCATACTACATTATTATTATTGAATTCATTTATGTTTAAAATTAAAGCAAAGTGTCATAATTAGGCTGATAGCAGTAACCCTTGTTTTCATTTGAACACATTGGTCCCATCTGAATTCATCAAACTGCTATTTCTAATCATGCAGCTACTGTTGGAGAACAAAACAAAGCTGTTTTAAACACACTTCCAGGGGTCGGCTATATTACCCAGTAAAATAACTCATGTGAGAACCATTATGGTAACCTTTCGTTTACCCTGACATGTGCAGTGCATAGCAAATAGACTGACAACTTGCTGGTGTCATTGATGTTTGCTCCTACTGTAGTAGTGATCCTCAATATGTGGTGTTGTTTGTCGTGTAGAACTTGCAGTTGTAACAGAAATGTGGCCCTAAACTTGGCAACACTGATATAGAGTAATAGGGGTATATGCAATTCCGGACGAATTGCGCCTTTTTTTCGTCCGTTTTAAAATTCGACTGTACTCGACAGCCGCAGCTCTCCCGCCGGGACCATGAATTCACCATATGCAATACAAAACTCATTCGACACTCCCCTTGTCGAACAACGGACCAATCGTCGAGTAGTGGGCGTCCTGAATTCGACTTCCCGCCGTTTGCAGCCCTTTATTAGGGCTTGTTTGCTGCTTGCTCAGCAGCCATTTTGTGAACCTGCAGAGAGGTGTGTGGAGGTGCAGATCTAGCAAATTGGTTGTTTGCTGTGGTATCGTTTGGACACCCAGCAGGCTTTAATCCAGGACAGACAGGAGGATACCTGTTACCCCGGAGGAGAGTCGTTTTTGGAGCTATTTCTACATTTTTAGGTAAGTACCACATGTGGGTCTGGTGTTGCATGTATGCGTTTGTGTAGTGGGGGTTGCTATGAGGTGTACATGGGGTGTTTGGGGTATGTCTTTGGGGTGTTTTTTTTTTGGCGAAAATGTCCCGTTTTTCGACATTTTCGGGAATTCGACCGCAATTGCATATACCCCTTTGTATTGTTACGTGTTTGCTATAATAGTAAATGTAGTAGCATCATTAGTAACATTTATGCAAATGTTAGTAAAAGCTGTGCTTTTTATTTTAAAAGCTTGCATTTCTTTCCCATTGGTCTGTATTATACATTCTCCACTGGTTGAAATTTAAGGGTGAACTATGACATTATTCTGCTATTTTCGAGGTAGTGTTGTGTTTTTTTCCTTCTGTTTTTGTTTGTTCATATCCTTCATTGGAAATATGCATGTTTAAATATGCTATATTTATATTAGTGTTTTTCTTGAACATGTGTGTATGAATGTGTGTGTGTGTGTGTAGATAGATATCTATCTATGTATGTATATAGATATATACATATATATATATATATATATATATATGTGTATGTGTGTGTGTGTATATATATATATATATATATATATATATATATATGTATGTATGTGTGTGTGTGTATATGTGTGTGTGTGTGTGTGTGTGTGTATATATATGTATATATAGATCATATTTGCCTACCTGACCCTCTCCATGAGGGAGAAAATGCTCTGTTCCTGGACTTTCCGGGTAATGTATGATTGCCATCCCCTGCGGTGAGCTAGTTAATTGATAAGAAAGGTGTTTCACCACAGGTGATGGCAATCGTACATTACCAGGAAAGTCCAGGAACAGAGCATTTTCTCCCTCATGGAGAGGGTCAGGTAGGCAAGTTTATCTATCTATCTATCTATCTATCTATCTATCTATCTATCTATCTATCTATCTATCTATCTATCTATCTATCTATCTATCGCCTAAACATAGAAGTATTTATATGATTGTATCCGAAATGGCACAATATACTGATATACTGTATGACTGTTTCTTTTATAGATTTGTGGCCTATTTGGTTCTGTTTGCATGTTTACATTATACAGATGTTTCCATGTGTGACATACAACCTCCCATCCATACAGCTATTTCCCCACACAAGCTATTCCATTGTTGTTTTTAATCAGAAAGCAATATAATTATTTCCAAAACAAATTGGATAAAGAAAGGCTGAGGACAAGATGGAAATCCCTGCCTTCAATACCTGGCATAAGGAGAAATTAGATTTGTTTGGTTAGATGCATTTATTTGATCAACATTTAACAGCTGGTGAACACACACTTTTTATATTGTCTTTATTTCTTTATGGTGTTTTCAGTGCTTTTTGTTTAAAACTCAATTTAGATATATATTTCTGTGCTCACAGAATCCAATAATGATGGGGGGAAAAAATGTTCCTCTTAAGCCTGTCTTTTCAAAGGAATGCACAGAAAGTTATAGGGGGAAATATACCTGTAATAGCCTGTGAGATGCAGGTGCAGGCTTTGGTGTGATTCCAGCAAGTCTTCCACATTTTGTTATGTTACAGCCTTATTTCAAGATGGAATAAATTAATTTTCCCCCTCAAAATTCGGCACACAATACCCCATAATGATGTGAAAAAAGTTCTGTGTGTGTTTTTTGCAAATTTATTTAAAATAAAAAACTAAGAAATCACGTGCTTAAGTATTCACAGCCTTTGCCAAGAAGCTCAAAATTGAGCTTGTATCCACTGATCATCCTTGAGATGTTCCTATAGCTTAATTGGAGTCCACCTGTTGTAAATTCAGTTGATTGGACATGATCTGGAAAAGCACACACCTGTCTATATAAGTTCCCACACTTGACAGTGTATGTCTGAGCACAAACCAAGCATGAAGTCAAAGGAATTGTCTGTAGACCTCAGAGAGAGTATTGTCTTGAGGCACAAATTTGGGGAAGGGTACAGAAAAATATCTGCTGCTTTGAAGGTCCCAATAAGCACAGTGGCCTCCATCATCTGTAAATGGAAGAAGTTCGGAACCACCAGGACTCTTCCTAGAGCTGTCCGGCCGTCTAAACTGAGCTTTCGGGGGAGAAGGGCCCTAGTTAGGGAGATGACCAAGAACATGATGGTCACTCTGTCAGATCTGCAGCATTCCTCTGTGGAGAGAGGATAACCTTCCAGAAGGACAACCATCTCTGCAGCAATCCACCAATCTGGCCTGTATGGTAGAGTGGCCAGGCAGATGCCACTCCTTAGTAAAAAGCACATGGCAGCCCGCCTGGAGTTTGCCAAAATGCACTTGAAGGATTTTCAGACCATGAGAAACAAAATTCCCTGGTCTGATGAGAAAAAGTTTGAACTCTTTTGCGTGAATGCCAAGCATCATGTTTGGAGGAAACCAGGCACCGCTCATCACCAAGCCAATACCATCCCCACAGTGAAGCATGGTGATCGCAGCATCATGCTGTGGGGATGTTTTTCAGCAGCAGGAACTGGGAGACTAGTCAGGATAGGGGGAAAGATGAATGCAGGAAGGTACAGAGACATCCTGAATGAAAACTTACTCCAGAGTGCTCTTGACCTCAGACTGGGGTGACGGTTCATCGTTCAGCAGGACAACGACCCTAAGCACACAGCCAGGCGATCAAAGGAGTGTCTATAGGACAACTCTGTGAATGTCCTTGAGTGGCCCAGTCAGAACCCAGACTTGAATCCGATTGAACATCTCTGGAGATATCTGAAAATGGCTGTGCACCGACGCTTCCCATCCAACCTGATGGAGTTGGAGAGGTTCTGTAAAGAGGAATAGGTGAAACTGCCCAAAGATAGGTGTGCCAAGCTTGTGGCATCATATTCAGAAGTACTTGAGGCTGTAATTGCTACCAAAGGTGCATCAACAAAGTATTGAGCAAAGGCTGTGAATACTTATGTACATGTAATTTCTTGGTTTTTTATTTTTAATAGTTTTACAAAAATCTCACACTTTTTTTCACGTTGTCATTATGGGGTATTGTGTGTAGAATTTTGAAGGGAAAAAATGAATGTATTCTATTTTGGAATAAGGCTGTAACATAACAAAATGTGGAAAAAGTGAAGCGCTGTGAATACTTTCCGGATGCAATATACTAATATAATATAATTATAGCACCCTCTTGCTTTGATGACAGCTTTGCACACTCTTGGCATTCTCTGAATGGTTTTTCAACAGTCTTGAAGAAGTTCCCAGAGGTGCTGAGCACTTGTTGGCTGCTTTTCCTTCACTCTGCGGTCCAACTCATCCCAAACCATCTCAATTGGGTTTAGGTCGGGTGATTTTGGAGGCCAGGTCATCTGATGCAGCAGTCCATCACTTTCCTTCTTGGTCAAGTAGCCCTTACATAGCCTGGAGGTGTATTTGGGGTCATTGTCTTGTTGAAAAACAAATGATGGTCCCAGTAAGCGCAAAGCAGATTCGATGGCATGGTGCTGCAGAATGCTGTGGTAGCCATGCTGGTTAAGTGTTCCTTGAATTTTGAATACATTTTCAGCAGTGTCACCTGCAGAGCACCATCACACCACCTCCACCATGCTTCACAGTGGGAACCACACATGCAGAAACCATCCGCTCACCTTCTCTGTATCCCACAAAGACACGGCAGATGTAACCAAAAATCTCAAATTTGGACTTATCAGACCAAAGTACAGATTTCCACTGGTCTAATGTCCTTTCCTTGTGTTTCTTGGCCCAAACAATTCTCCTCCTCTTGTTGTTCATCCTCAGTGTCATGACTGTGGTTTTGTGGACCCGGTGTTAGTGAAGTCTGTGCGGGCGACTGGAGGACAATGTGAATACTATTACTGACCTCGCTTGGGAGTGTTGTGGACTCGGGGTTTCTTCCGGTGACCGGGAAGAGGAACCGCAGCTGAGATGACTGAATCTAGGTTTTCCTCATGCAGGATTTGGTCGGCAGACAGGAGGCACGTATGGATGCTGGAGGTCTCCTGAAAGACAGAACTTGAAAAGGTGCTGAGGAATGAATGAAGGAGTACCGGATGCTGGAGACACCAATTACACTTGTGAGCACTGGGTGTTTGGAGGTGCAGAAGTGCTAGGAGGCACTGAGGTGCTAGGAGGCACTGAAGTGCTTGTAGGTGCAGAAGTGCTTGGAGACACTGAAGTGCTTGGAGACACTGAGGTGCTTGGAGACACTGAGGTGCTTGGAGACACTGAGGTGCTTGGAGGCACTGAGGTGCTTGTAGGTGCAGAAGTGCTTGGAGACACTGAGGTGCTTGGAGACACTGAGGTGCTTGGAGGTGCAGAAGTGCTTGGAGGCACGGAGGTGCTTGGAGGCACTGAAGCCACAGGGATACAGGAGCTCTGGAGATCACAACTTCAACAGCAGTAAAGATGAAAGCACGGCAGCTGTGGTTTTCAGTTAAGACTATGGAATACTGTACAGTGCCTTTAAGATGAACCACTGCAGCTGTGCCTTTATGTTGAGACTCGTGGAAATAGTGAATATCAGTGGCAACACAAAAGTAAACCAAACTGGGAAACAAAGGAACAGAGTTTTCACAGGAACTAAAGTACAAAGGTTACTTTTAGGGAGCTCAGCTTCAAAACTCACACAGAGCTGAGTGTGACACGAGGAACTGGCCCAGTTTCCAACTCAGTCTCCCAACTTATACTTCCTGGTCCTTGGTGATTGGTGAGCAGGATTAGGTGATGCAGAGAGTCTCAGGCTGGCAGAGGATTGGACAACTCTGGGTCAGGTGAACAGTCACTGTCATGTGAGTACTCTAGACTAGGCTGTGATGTAGAATGAGGCCTAGCAGGCCGAGAGAACACTGAAGCCTGAACTTCTGCAAAACATAAGATGCTGGCTTTTAGGCCTAAACTTCAGATTACTGATTTCAGCCTCACACAGGAGATCACCACAGGTGGAGCTAATTAACTATTACCTTTCAGGCAGAGAACTCAGGAAAACTCATAGTGCTGACAAGCTGTTTAACTCAGTGAGTAAAAAGACACCGGATCCGGGACAGATGGCAGGGGTAAGTCACCAAATACGAGAACTACAGTCAGGATCGTGACACTCAGTAGTGGCTTCTTAGCAGCAATTCGACCATGAAGGCCTGATTCAAGCAGTCTCCTCCTGAACAGTTGATGTTGAGATTTGTCTGCTACTTGAACTCTGTGAAGAATTTATGTGGGCTCTAATCTGAGGTGCTGTTAAGTAGCGGTTTCTGAGGCTGGTAACTCTAATGTACTTATCCTCTGCAGCAGAGGTTACTCTTGGTCTTCCTTTCCTTGGGCGGTCCACATGAGAGCAAGTTTCATCATAGCGTTTGATGGTTTTGCAACTGTACTTGAGGATACATTCAAAGTTCTTGAAATTTTCCGTATAGACTGACCTTCATGTCTAAAAGTAATGATGGACTGTCGTTTCTCTTTGCTGAGTTGAGTGGTTCGTGCTATAATATGGATTACAACAGTAGTCAAATAGGGGTGTCCACTGTGTACTAACCCTGCCTCTTCACAACACAACTGATGGTCTCAAACACATTAAGAAGGCAAGTAATTCCACAGATTGACTCTTGACAAGGCACACCTGTTAATTCAAAACGATTCCAGGAGACTACCTCCTGAAGCTGATTGAGAGAATGTGCAAAGCTGTCATCAAAGCAAAAGGGGGCAACTTTGAGGAATCTACATTATAAAACATATTTTGATTTGTTTAACACTTTTTTTGTTTTTGTTTACAACATAATTCCATATATGTTCTTTCATAGTTTTGATGTCTACAGTATTAATCTATAATGTAGAAAATTATTAAAATAAATAAAAACCATTGAATGAGAAGGTGTGTCCAAACTTTTGACTGGTACTGTGTGCATATGTATGTATATGTATGTATGAATATATATATATATATATATATATATATATATATATACACTACAATAATTAGATATACTGTAGCGGAGGCCCTCACAATCCTAAAACATAACATGCCAGCGGTGCAGCACTCAGCATATTGAAGACATAATACAAGTCAGTTTTGTCAATATTTCAATGTTACCACTATCGTCAGGAGGGATGCGGTCAATATATACCGCCTGTTGGGATATTGGCGTTCAGGATTTTGATGCCGAAATTCAGACAGGCATGTAAATACTGGCTCCCGGAATCCCGACAGAATCCCAGTATTCCACCTCCACGCCACCACCTGAGGGGGAATAGAATAGTGTAGCGAGTGAAGCTAGCCACCATGTCCAAAGTGTGGTGAGCACACTCGCAGCGCTCGCTGATGGAATTCCATCTATCGGGATTCCGGTGTCTGAATCCTGATCGCCGGGATCCGGATCGCAGGAATCCATACTGAATCCCGTCATGATAACATACAGAAGCAAATGTCTTACCTTTTATAAACCATAAGTCACCCATATGTACGACGGCACCGGGACCACTCACCTGGCTAATAACATCACAACCTGTGAGAGACCTATGACGCGTTAACAAAACAACCATACACAATCAGGTACACCGTAACATATGCAAGAGACAGTAAAAAAAATTACAGTAACTACTCCCAAAGGGCACATATACATAAAAAGTTCAAATCCATTAAAGCAAAATAATATACAAATACAAATTAAAGCAAATTATATTATTATTATTATTATTATTATTAAAAATAAAGAATTCATGATTCATTGAAGCTGTTGGGTCAGGGCCATCTTTTCGTATTGTCTCAATGGGCAGTTGCCCAAGGGCCCTCGGCTTATAGCGGAGCGTCCCCTTTTTCCAGGGGTACCAGATTTTTGAAAAACGGCCCTGGGGAACCGCAGATATCCAACTTGAAAGCAGTGGTCCCCATCTGAGCCTGTTAATTGATTGCTCTTCCCAGCCAGATATCTTGGGTTCTGTCTGAGTTTTTATGAGGGTATACTCTAAAACTATGAATCCATCTAGCCTCAAATTTTAATAACATCAAGTTCTGACTGCCACCTCTAATACTGTAGGTGCAGGCACATGATCAGTCAAGCGATACGGAATGGACAAACTATGTCTAGCGTCAAGAAAATGTCTTGCGACAGGTTGGTCACTTGATCTGCTCAAAAGAGAGGCCCAGATCATTTATCGATGTCAAGACATAATTTTTTCTTAAATTTACATTGGGTTTTACCTACATAAGAAGAACGCCCACATGGGCAAATTATTTGGTAAACTACATACAGTATGTACTATTGAAAGTAAGATGGTGACGTATTAATTTTTTATAATCATTTATCCCCCAGGGTCATGTACCTGCAATTAACACACAACCATATAAAGCAGCCATTTTTTCTGCCTGACCAAAAAATGTTTAGGTGCGCCCTGATCTTATTGTAATATCTGATCTATTTTTTTTTATTTTTTTTATCCTTTTGTTCAGTATTTTGGGTGGTTTGGGGGTTTACGGTCGTTGGGTCGACACTCATAGGTCGACCACTAAAGGTCGACATGTACTAGGTCGAAAGGTCAAAATGTCAACGTGAATTTTTCACTTTTTTTTTTACATACTTAACGATCCACGTGAACTACAATTGGAATGGTAATCTTGCCCGAAGCATGGCGAGCGAAGTGAGCCATGCGAGGGGACACTGTGCACTAATTTGGGTTCCCCGTCACTTTACGGAGATAACGACACCAAAAACAGTCAGAAACCTCATGTCGACCTTTTGACCTGTCGACCTAGTACATGTCGAACTAATGGCAATGTCGAACTTCAGTGGTCGACCTAATGAGTGTCAACCTAAGTTAGGTCGACCCAACGGACCCATACCCGGTTTGGTTTGTTATCATTAACACATTTATTGCTGTGACAGATAAAAAAAATAAATAGAAAGAATTACAGTAAAAATTGGCAATTTGCATTTTTTATTTTTAATATGGACCATTTTGTTGTTCTCAAAGTTGCTGCCCTATTTTATTTAGATGCCTTAACAAAGGCCTAGGTTGTTGGCTGTTTCCACTTTTTTGTAGTTATTGTGGGAGATTCAAATGTTGCGTTCACCCCTTGCTGGGTGTCTATAAGAATGGGCATCTTATCAGAGCAATTCAACTGTTGCGCATGGAGCATTTGATTCGCCCCCATTATGTCTAGCAGTTTTAGTTCTGCTTTATATTGAAACTAATGCATTTTGGGTAGTGAACTTTATACAGCATTTCTCCACCCACCAGGGAAATATTTTAGAACCTGAGTGCGGGGTCAGGCAATAGGCGACATCAGCAAGCAGTTTCCTCTAAAGAGGCTGCAAGAAAAAAAAATGTGACCACCGTGGCTTCTGGGTGCCCAAACAGCAGAACAATTGAATTGCTGCTGTCGGGCGCCATCTAGTGGTGGCCACGATGAAACAATTGAATCTGACCTTATGTGTTCATTGTATCATTAGAAAGCAGAAGTGTCCACAATTAATTACGCTCAATTTTTTTAGGATTTGCTAACAGATGTATATGAGCTGAGCTACTGCTGCTGGGCATGCGCTGCAGCTTCCTCTACCATCTGTATCCAGAATATCTACAGGAAAAAAAAAAATGTAGTTATGCATTGGTATCTGTAATGATTACTTTTTTGTGTCCCCCCCACCCATCGTTCTTTACTAGTTCTGAAGATAGCTTCTTTTATAATATCTGAAACAAAGTTAATCTACACATTCTGTAAATATAAGGTAATACGTAATATCAAAATGAAGCAGGTTTCTCCTATTTTGCCATGGTGCAATAACGTCTCAGTGTGTGATTAACTACAATAACTTTACAGTAAGCTCCTTATGTGGAAGTTTCATTGCTCTTTTTGCAGCTAGCCTTTTGAGTCATTTTATACATTATGTAGCATACTACCTTTTTTTTCAAGTGGTGATCCAGCTTACGCTTCTGCTCACAGCCCTGGAGGACTCCATCTATATATAACTTTAATAGGCCTCTGTATGGATGGGATTCTAGTACTTTAGTTATGGGTAGGGTGAGGGAATCCCTATTTGTTGTATGGCAGAGTGGATATTAAGCAACCTCTTCAAGGATTCATATTTACTTGCAATATTGATGGTTGCTGCTCTTAGCGTTACATGATTTTCTTTTTACGTGTTTAGCTCAATCATTAGCAAGTCATAAACTCTCTTCTGATTTATAGGTATGGATGAAAGATCTGGTGCTTCCACGTGGGGAACAAGTGGTCAAATGAGTCCATCTTATGAATCTTCACGGGTGAGTGGATAATTCTTCTATATTCTGTGTTATTCACTAAAATAGCTAAGTTCATGGACACTAAATTAAGGGCATATAAATAAAAACATACAACATAAAATACATCCTTATTTAGCGATTTGCTAAATATTTTGAAGATGCTGCTCTATTAGGAAAAGGCTGTAATGCTAGGAACTCGTCAAGCAATGCGTTTACTCAGCAATGACGTAGTACACCATACCATCCGTACACACTGTACGGTGGCGAGATGTATCGTTGCCTACTGCATTTAAAATGCATGCCGTCGTTCCGTGGGTCATCGCATTGGTCATACAGCACACCTGGCAGGATGACCCATGGGAGTGCATGATTGCGGGTACACACTGAGCTATGTGGCCGATACATCATTCCGTTCCACGTTGGAGCGGTTTATCATCCGATTAATCGCCTAGTGTGTACCTGGCTTTATCGCCAGATTCAGTTAGCTGCAGTTAATTACCGCAGGCTAATTTATCGGCTGGTTTTATTCAATTGGAATTCTCGATCGGCCCACAGGCTGTACTAAAAGTGTTAACCCATAGCTCCGGGAAACTATCCAAAATTCTGTGGATTAATGTGCTTTAGCGGGTAATTTACTAGGTTAGAAAAAAAGGGCTGCAATTGAATAGTCTTGGGCATTAAAACTCAAGGCTGCCCCTGTTTTTCAGGTGCTGTAAATTACTGCATCAAATTGAATCCAGCCCTAAATGTTTTGTGACCTTATGTAGGTTTCATGTATTCAATTCCTATTTTGTACATGAAGAGGACTCTTGCACATGTACCATGTTTTGAGACTTCAGCGCATACAGAAATGTTATTTTTGTATAATTGATTTCAACTTTTCTGATCTAGAATATTTTACTTATGATAATGTAATTAGAAAATTGAAAAACTTTATTGCAAACTAAAATATTGGACAAGGAGTGTGAAACACTGAGTGCAGGATGTGTGACAGAAGATGCCATATCAACAGCCTTCAAATACTAAGCACAGACTCTCCAGAGGGGTAGTAAAATACATATATGTGAAGGAGTATGCTATACACACCTATAATCAGAAGCGGCTTTAGACCTCGTAAGGCCCCGGGCAAGACACCAATTTGGGGCCCTCTTCCTCAAACAATCCACCCGCACATCCCTTCCAGTCATGTCTGTGAGCGACATCGTCTAATGTTTCCACCTCCCGGGCCGGCCGGCGGCCGACTATACACACTGAGCGATATGACCGCCAGCCCTGCATGAAGGTCGTGGACGACAGTCCACATCCTTCATGCATGCCCTACCGACAGCGACGATCGTTGCCGACCCGTGGGGCCGCGCATCGGTCGTCGCTGGCGGCATACACACTTGACGATAAAATGAGCGACGTCGCTCAAGGAGGGGTGAAAATGAGCGACGTCACTCATTTTATCATTAAGTGTGTACGGACCTTAACTGGCTGGGCTGACCATGGATCTGCAGCAGCATCTTCTCTCCCTCTCGCTGCAGCCATGAGGTCAGCTGGCAGCCTGAGTGTTCCGTGTAGCCCCGCCCCTTATCCCATGTAGCCCCACCCCCTGCTGAGCTTGTGTATCTCACTGCCCAAGCGGCTTCTAGTAAGTTCGGCTGCCAGCTGGGGTTTTGAGCCGGCCGGTCAGCAAAGTGTGAACTGAGTGAAGAAACTGGAAATAAACGACCGCTCCAGACAGCCCTTGCTGTAGTTTATTTTCAGTTACTTCACTCCGTGCCAGCTCCTGCTCAGATCCGGCTGTGTCACGGGCCCCCTCAGACTCGCCGGGCCCTAAGCGGCTGCTTAGGATGCCTAGAGGTAAATCCGCCCCGGAGGTGTATGTTTAGATCGGTCGCCCTGTGCTTTCAAAATGGTTTTATATATTGAGGATGTTCTTGTTTTTTTGTTCTGTAATAGGTACAGCCAGAGCACACTTAACATAAAGTGGCTCTGTTACTATATCTGTCCATTGGAAACTATAGACACTGTAGAAATAATATATTTGAACCCTCCTCTAGAAAATTCATAGCTAGTTATTTATAAAGAGCTCATCTTTCCTTGCTGAGGTCAGTTTGCATATGTAATGGATTCATGCTTTCTCCTACTTACATCCCCAGTAAGTATGAATTTTGCATTCTGTGATCTTGAGAGATTGGTTTTCTCTCCCCAGAGGCACAGGCAGACATATACTTTGAGAGGTTTGCCTGGCTGTGCCTTTGGAATAATGAAATGTTGGGGCCACATTTCATAATTTTCATTGTTTAGAGCTGCGAATCTCAAATCCTGAAATACCCTGAACCATAGGCGCCGATTCCGTGGGTGCTCCCGGGCCCAAGCACCCACGGAACCAGCTGCTGCCCCAGTAAAGTTACTGCTAGCCACTCACAGCCCCCACAGGGGATTGAGACGTGTTGGGGGCTGCGGAAGTGCTTCCGTCCATTGCAGTGTAAAAAAAAAAAAAACACACCAAAAATGGCCACAGACGAGGAGACAGACGATAGAGATCATATTTGACCTCTAGCACCTGTCTCCTTGGTGGCGGGCATTTTTAAGTTTTTTTTAAACTGCAATGGACAGAACGGCTAGCAGTAACTTACTGATGCCAGCACCCACCCTCCCAAACTTCACTGGGGCAGCGGCCAGGAAGCCCTGGCAATGCGCAGGAAACACCTGGCAATGCCCAGGCGACCCCTGCAAACATGGAACACAGAGCATAACACCCCTGACAACGTGCATAAAACCCTTGGCAACGAGCATGAGACCCCTGACAGTCGGGTAATTTAAAAGTAATTAGAGGCCTTACTGCTTACTGTCTGGCATCATTTGCAAGGGGCATTATTGTGTGTGGGGCATAAAATGGTGTTAGGGTCATAACTGTGTGTGGCATAATATGTAATTGACGTTCGTGTGTGGCACAATGCATAATGTGCAATAGGCATTACGGTGTGTGGCATAATGTGTAATGGGCATTAGTCACTGCCGCGGCTGCCCGTTTATTCCTGCTGCCGCCTCCCGCTGAGCACCCACCAGCAAAAACATAAATCGGCACCTATGCCCTGAACAGGTCATGTTTTCTGTGTTTTTTTTTTTTTTTTTTTTTTTAATCATGGCCAGGTGAGTTCATCTTTTTTGCTTAGTCAGTACTTATCCCACCTGTTTCTAAAGCCAGAAATCCAGAAAAGTAGAACCTGTTTCAGGTACTTGAGGACTGAAGAGAACCACTGCTTTAGAAGTCATGAAATATGCAATTACGGGGTTAATAAATTGTTTAATTTAGATGATATGGCGCTGATTATTCTATGCAGAGGAGGTGAGTAAAGGTGTGCCAAGTGCTTTATTATTGTTTATCTCTCTAATTTTTATAATATAAAAAAATAAATGTGCTTACAAGATGTGTTAGAGCAGATGTCCTACAGGCAGCTGTAGTAGTAGGCCCAACATGGGGGGTCATTCCGAGTTGATCGTAGCTGTGCTAAATTTAGCACAGCTACGATCGTAAACTCAGACATGCGGGGGGTACGCCCAGCACAGGGCTAGTCCGCCCCGCATGTCAGTGCCGCCCCCCCGCACAAATACAAAAGCATCGCACAGAGCGTTGCCTTTGTACTTGAGGAGTAACTCCCGGCCAGCGCAGCTCCTGTGGCTGGCCGGGAGTTGCTCGTCGCTCCCGCTGGCCGCAGCGGCTGCGTGAGAAGTCACGCAGCCGCCGTGGCCCGCCCCCCCAATGTTCCGGCCACACCTGTGTTGGCCGGACCGCTCCCCCTAAACGGCGGCTTAACGCTGCCGTTCACCCCACTCCCGCCTGGCGACCGCCTCTGTCTCAGAGGCGATGCTAGGTAACGAAAGCTGCCATGCGCCGGCGCACTGCGGCGCCGGCACATGCGCAGTTCAGACCCGATCGCTGCGCTGCGACAAACTGCAGCGAGCGATCGGGTCGGAATGACACCCATGGCTTCGTTGCCTGGTACTCTGTGCAGAATAAAAATGCGATGGTCTAATGAACTTGCACAGATTTTGGCTAATGTTTTGCTCTCTTCCATTGTATGTTGATGGCAGGCACCAGTGTGATCCTGTGTAGTGTGCATAAAATTGATAATCCCTGCAAGTGATGACCCAAAATTGCTGCCATACCCTCTGTATTATCTACATGGTCTCTGCAGTTCATGCAAATCTAAACCACCTCCGTACCTTCATAGTTTCTGTACTATTTTGAAAACATCTGTATAATGTTGTTATTATCTACTAAGCACCTTGAGTCCTATTGGAGACAGGGCGCTATAGAAATAAAATCCAGAAAATGATTATAATATTAGTATAAAGGAAGTTTAATAAAGTATAATCAGGTTATTCCGTTTTTGTAATTGCAGTGGTTTGTTTTTTTTATATATACTTTAAATTTGTTGTAACACTTGATCTATGTGAGGGCTCTCTCTTCTAGATGAAAGATCACCTTTAAGGAATACGGATAGAAGCTTCTTACATAAATCTTAGCCCTGCAGTTCAGGTTCCTCTCCTCCTATTAATATAGCATATACACATAGTCGCAGCTAATTTTATTAGGGGGTGCACTGCAGGAAGGGCGTATCTAGCACCACCTTTTCGCGTGTGTCTTGCACCACCCAGGGGCGTGTCTATCACTATTTTACATTCTCTTAGTAAAATCACATGGCTTAATCTAATTTCTCCCTATTGCCTAATAATAAAGTAGATATAACACACCCCAGAGAAATAAAATTAAACATAATGGTGCGACCACCGGCTGGTACTGACTGCCCACTATGGCATAACCCTGAGTCCTAGCTGCCGCTGCACCCTGTCGCTGCTTACACTTCCCTAACCTATGCCTGACCCAGCGGCGGAACTAGAGAGTGGTGGGTCTAGGTGCATATATATTCCCCTCCCCACACACACACACCCCACCCCTTGCACCCACAGCACCTACACCCTAGATTTTGAGTTGGCCACTCTGAAAAGTACGGGAGATTAAGGTGGCCAAACATTTGAGTTTTAATATAACACAAGTAAAGTTTAAAATTTACACATCTGCCTCTTTCTAAGTAATCAGACCTCTCCTCTGCAGGACACCAGCATTTGTCACACATCCCCATGCTCACCAGCTACCTACAGTAGTGCCCCTTATTCACATTACGCCACACAGTATGAGCCGAAACTCACATTACGCCACACAGTATGAGCCGAAACTCACATTACGCCACATAGTATGAGCCGAAACTCACATTACGCCACACAGTATGAGCCGAAATTCACATTATGCCACACAGTATGAGCCGAAACTCACCTTACGCCACACAGTATGAGCCGAAATTCACATTACGTCACACAGTATGAGCCGAAATTCTCATCACGCCACACAGTATGAGCCGAAACTCGCTTTACGACACACGGTCTGAGCCGAAACTCACATTATGCCACACAGTATGAGCCGAAATTCACATTACGCCACACTGTATGAGCCCGCACACAGGTTCACCAACACCTGGTCACTGCTACTCAGTCCACTTCACGGCGGCTGCCG
The DNA here is from genome assembly GCF_028390025.1 of Pseudophryne corroboree. NCBI lineage: Eukaryota > Metazoa > Chordata > Amphibia > Anura > Myobatrachidae > Pseudophryne > Pseudophryne corroboree. The sequence goes on from NC_086449.1 coordinate 295,646,734, forward strand.
GCCAGCTGAGGACGCTGAAAATTAAGACCGCAGAGCCACGCCGGGTCCTGACTGCATAGCAGCATGGGGAGGGCTGATAGCAGCAGCCTTATCCACACAGCTGCAATAAAATTAAAAAATAAATATCAACTGAATGACCTCCTCCTCCCCATAGCACACCTATACTACATTACATTATACACCACTCCCTCCCACATAGCACACCCATGCTACATTATACACAACCCCCTCCCCCATAGCACACCCATCCTCAGAGCTGGATTAAGCATGGACTCAAAAGTTTTATATATATATATATATATATATATATATTAGAACAGATTGCTGCGGCACTCAGGGTCTTATGAAAACAAAACTGTATTAGTTGTCAGTCACATAAACAGCGCACCAACGTTTCGGGTAGTTTAACCCCTTTGTCAAGGTGTAGTGAAAAAGAAAAGAAAGTGAAGTGTACTCACCCATAAGTAGAGAGAAGCCCCCCAAACCCTGTGCATCGCGGCTCCCGTGACTCCGTCCCCGGCGCCGGACTGCGCCGAATGATGACGAGTGGGGACGCCCATACTGCGTCACTGTCGGCCCGTTGCTAGGCAACCCGTGAACAGCGTCGTCTGGGCGGAGTCAGGGGAGCTGCAAAAAGAAATACAGAGAGTGTCACAGAGGGCTATACATAAAGCAGCACGGAGGATCATATATCACATAGCTTGTGTTAGAAAACATAGCACCAGAGAGCCCCAAGTACAGTACTTGAGACCACCCGTGGCCAGTGTGCATAAAAGAGGCACAGGAAGCACGATGTATAAAACTTTAAAGGCCACACATAGAGGGCCAACTCTAGATGGAAACACCATGCACCTCCCCCCATACTGTGCCTGAAACCACAGGAATTAGAGGCGGAGAGCACCCCTACAAAAGGAACCTCAGTGAAATGAATGGAACAAAACTAGGCACTAACTGTGGTACCTTACAAAGAGATGGCAGACCACACCACCTGGTGGTCTGCTGTCCTCTGTGGGCCCCGGGCCGATGCCCCCTCACTTGGGGGGTACGGACCTGTACCAACGGGCCATCCCATACTGGGAACAAGCAGTCCTCTGCAGCCTTATCCGAAAATACTCCAGGCAATTCTTTCATTGAGACTTGCCGGGTGGATGGTGTTAAGTTCAAAAATCCACGTTGCTTCTTTACGGAGCAGGCGGCCAGCTCGGTCCCCTCCCGTAAGCTCTTGGGGACCTGGTCGATGATGATATGCTTGAGGTCCCTCAGAGAATGTTTGGCCTCTTGGAAATGCCGGGCTACTGGTTGGTCAGATGGGGTACCGGATAAAGCGGCCTTGATGGCAGATCGGTGTCCTAGATTCTTCTGACTTATTTTCACACATGTGATTATGCTGGAGAGGAATTTATATTCATCCCCATATATATTATGGTGGAATTAGTATCAGGTCAGTGAGATGTTTTTTTGGGGTTTGTTTAGGTGACATCACAGGTGATGGAGGTGTTTGAACTTTTTGTATATTATCACCCTGTGAAAATTGCTGTAAAGGATGATGGGTATCTACACTTGTGTTGGCACTATTCTAAAATTTTGTTCTATTCATCTTTTGAGATGATCTATTTACTAAGATTGTGATAAGGCCTGGGAGGCGGAGTCTCTTAATATGTGTTTTTGTTTTTATTATAGACGTTCTAGCAATACTTTCTAATTCGATGTTGGTTTGACTAAGTACTAATGCCGGTCTTGAGAAAGGTTCATTATTGAACCGAAACGTCGACCCCAAGGCTCTTTTGATGACCAATAAACATTGTTCTTTTATGCACGAACTGTTCCATATATCTGCGTGAGTGCACTCTCCACCGAGTGGAAATTTGGCTATATATATATATATATATATATATATATATATATATATATATATATATAATACACACACACACACACACACACACACACACACACACACACACACACACACATACATACATACATACATACATACATACATACACACACACACACACACACACACACACACACACACACACACACACACACACACAGAGCTTGTTCTGGCACTCCGCCCTCTGCTATAAATTACCTTGCTCTGGTGCCCTATAGTTTGAAGTGTCACTCCATAGATATACAGTATATAGCAATGCAGGCGGCACTCAGAGACCTGTAGAGTTTATAAATGCTGTGTTTCCTGACGAAGGGGACTTGATCCCTGAAACGTTGAAATAAACATTTCACAGTTTTATTCACTAAACACTACATGTCTCTGCGTGCTACCTGCATTGCTATATATATATATATATATATATCTATATATATATATATATATATATATATATATCTCATGGAGCGCCATACACACAGGTGCAGGGGGTGCTAAGTGTATCAAACATAGGGGACTGGGGGCACAGGGTATCACAAACACGGGGGCGGGGGACACACAATGCACCACACATGAATGAGCACAGAATATTATGCACACAGGAGTAGGGGGGGGGGGGGCGCAGGGTGACACACACACACACGCGCAGCGGGCACAGGAGCCACACAACAACGTGGGGGGGGTAGATGGTGCCACACACACATAAGACAGGGGTTAGAGGGGCCACACACGGGGTTGGGGGAGGGGCAGGAGGGCCCAAGGTGTCATACATACATGCAGGGGGACACTCACCGGGGTGAGGGGGGTAGATGGTGCCGCACACAAAAGACAGGGGCTACAGGGGCAACACACAGGGGGTTGGGGAGGGTACAGGAGGGCACAAGTGGTCATACACACACACTGGTGGGCACAGGGGGCCACACACCAGGGTGAGGGAGGTAAAGGGTGGCACACACATAAGGCAGGGGGGTACCTGGGGCCACACACAGGGGGGGTGGGGAGCAGCAGAGCACAGGGCTCTCTGGTCACTCACCGTTAGTGAGGCCCCCGGACCCAGGCACAGGATGAAGAGGAGGCTGGAGGTTCAGAGTGCCATGGCGCCGCACTGTAGTGTGAGGCCGGAGTCGAGGACACTCTTGGAACTGTCCGGTAAGTGCGTCACCCCCAACACAGGGCGGCTGCTGGAGGAGGGAGGGTGGCGGGGCCGCTGAGGAGTCGGGCATCTCAGCTTTCCAGCAGGGAGGGAGGGCGGAGAATGCTCTGTGTGGTGGGAGATCTCCGGCGCATGGGGGGTGGGGGGGGACGGAGAGGGGAAATGCTGTGTAGTCGTGTGTGTGTGTGACAGGGTACAGGAGGAGCGGCGGTCCCTGAAGGCAGTCCGGAGCTATGGTAGCCGCAACCCTGCACCCACCACAGTCACACACAGCCTGCACCCTCGCGCCCCGCAGTAGCAGCCAGAGGGAGCACTGTCCACACACCCTGTGGTGGACGTCAGGCCCCTGGTTGAGAGGGGGGCCCACGGTAATGTACCCCCTTGGCCCCTCCCTTAATCCGGCTCTGCCCATACTATATTAGATAGCACATCCATAGTATATTATAATATAAACAGCCCTCCCACACCCATAATATATTACATTGTACAGAAGCCCCTCCCCCATAGCACACCCATGCTACATTATACACAGTGCCCCCCTCCCCCTCCCTCCCCCATATTACTTCCAGTAACCTACCTGGCCTTTTGGTTTATTCATGTAAATAGCAGGAAGCCAGCACGGACAGAAGCAACCAGGGAGTGTAATGATGCAGCCGAGGAACAGGAAGAGAGGGTAGGGCTGGCTGAAACACGCAGCCCACTCTGAGCCTGGTGGGAGGGGCCAGCCAGACAGTGTGAGGCAGAGCACTGACTGCTGGGTCCTATGGTTTTTCACACACTGACTGCACTTCTGCACATGGAATCAATTGGCACACTCGATGAGGGGTGGGCTGAACATTAGGGGGTGCCTGTGCGCACCAGGCACCCCCCTTGCGCACGCCTATGCATATACATGTCTGCCTCTTCATTCGCAGACCTCACAGGATAGCATTCCCAAACCACATATCTGTTTTGTGCTCTCCAAGAATCTAAGCACATTACATTGGCTGGTAATGCACTGTGGGTGAGTACCCTGCTCAGTGATTTTATATAATCAGTCATTGCCTTTTATTACTATTAGAAAGCTGGGGAAAAGGGACCACACTTTGGTATAAAAATAAAACACAGAGACACAAGCCTAGTTTAAATGTATTACTAATTTATAGCCCAAAATACACAACAAACATTAAATAAGAAACATGCTGTAAACATTAGAAGTTGCAGAATGAAGTGTTTTTCATGGTTTTAAGTCATGGTTTTAAGACAAAGAGGTGAGGTGGGCTCTGCTCACAAACTGGGATCCGGTCTCTTGGTCGACAAGACTTATGTCGACAATGTCTAGGTCGACAACTGTTGGTCAACAGTAAGTAGGTCGACATGAGTTTTTCACTTTTTTTCCCATTTTTTGTTTTCACTTTTTCATACATTACGATCCACGTGGACTACAATCAGGAACTGTCGACCTATGTCTAGTCTATCTAACATACCACACCCTCACAAATGATAGTATAAGTAATTTATGAAAGAATTACAAATGTACATTTGAAGTAACAGATTTTCCTTCAGATTTCTTTTAAAGTTATAAAAAGAAAAAAGTTTTCTTCTTGCTTTTGGTAACAGAGCTTTTTGGACAATGACATATTTTGTTGGCCAACTTAAGTCCCTGTGTTTTAAGCTGTAATAACTTTATTTCCAAAGTGTGGGGTTTTTTTTTGTGTTTTTTTTTTTTTAATGCTCCTCTACGGGAGAAGCCTGGGGAGGAGTCTCGGCAGGCATCTTCAAGGGGCTGGACCTGACTAACACAAAAGAGAAAGGTGCATGACTAAAATCACGTCATTTAGCCTTGCCCCCTCAAAATGGAGCCGCCGTTCCCATTGGTTTCTCCCACATCCTGCCCACTTAACTATAAGGCGGGTGGGATGCAGGCGATCCAGCCACTCTTCCAGGGGATTACCCTAAAAATCTGGGGTCTCCCACAATTTCCAAGAGAGTAGGTAAGCGTGCAATAAAGTCAAATATCTGGTTCCAGTGTATTACTTTCAGTTTGCACTTATGCACTTTCGATGCTAACCTTAAACCATCCCAATCTAATAAATCTGTTTTCTATCTGTTTTGAATGTCCCCCTGCCCTCCCTCATTTTGAACCTATTATGGTTATTTACTTTTGTAGACCCGAGCCTTCCTGAGCTTGTAACAATTGTTTGTAAAGCGGACAATTCCACAGATGTCGTGTTAATGTCTCCAGTGTCATGTTCTTTTCACATCAGTTACTGTTTGTTACTTGTTTGGTAGGTTTTCTCACATGCTTTTCTTTCTTGGCTCTGGTATTATATAATGTCAATAGTGTTTTCAGAAGTGTTTATCATTGCTTAATATCAATAACTCGTACCTCTGTTTTTATTGCTTAGTCACACAAACTATCCAAGAACAGTAGAAATTTAAGCCTTACTGTGCCTATAATTGGAACCTCAACTAATTTTTTTTTTAGTACTTTGAAAGTTTATTTTAAGCCATGTGTTTTAAATAGTTTGTATTCATTTCTCTTATACACATATTTCGCATTGGCATACAGTATGTACATTATAACAGGGCTTGACAAATGTTTCTAAAATCTAGGAGCCAGAATGAAAGTTTAGGAGTCAGACCACATTTTCCTCCCCTACCTCCAAAAAAAATAACTGAACTTCCCCCTCCCGCCCCAGCAGCCACATTACAGAGCAGCTTCCTCCCACCCCCCTAAGGCAAACATACCCCTATGGCCATACAACTAAGTGGGTGCCCCAAGGCAAACTTACCACACTGGCAAACAACAACCTCCCTCCTCTACCACGCGGCCACATTAATGAGCAGCTAACCCCCTCGGGCAACCAACCCCGCGACACTTAAGTCTGCAAGTACCAGTATCCATTATAAACTGTGCACTCATCTAGTAAGCACAATGTGCTGCATTCTACTCCTCCGTACTCTTACTGTAGTGAGTGGAGCACTCTATCCAGCACAGTGCTTCGCCTGCAACCGATGCTTATTTCAAACCCTCCTACTACCCAAGCCAACCCCCACACTCTCGGCTCCCGATTGGCTGCTGCACATCAGTGTATCAGGTCTTGGTCCAGATTGCAGTAGGTCGCGGGCTGTCATTTGAATTGCCCTGGTCTACAGCAATATTTCCGTACTCAAACCTGCCACCCTCTGGCCTGGTTTTGAAATCATGGCTACTTAATCATGATGTGGTTGTTTTGCATGTGTTTGAACTTGGGTAAAAAACATTTTGATTATTTTGTATAAAAAACTGTGACTAGGTGTGATGAAGTCTGCATATAATGAGTTTATTAACACTTCTTGTTAATTATGGAATACTGATAGATCTGCGAAGTTGTCCTTTTGCTTATAGCTTTAATAACTGATACATACTACACTATGTAGACACCTGATTGGACCCCACATCCCCCACCCGTCACGCAAGTGAAATGGTGTGCTTCTGCAGCAGACACGTGTTCGTGAATGTATAAAACAGGTAGAGGGGCAACTGATTAGATCACTTGCTAACAAAATGGCTTGCCGGAAGGAGCCAACAGTTTGAGAAGGGGATCATTGTATGCTGTGCAATGTCATGTTTCCAGGGCGCCACTGGACTGGTATACAGAACAGTCAGTAAACCGGATGGACTGGCCAGCTCAGAGTCCAGATCTTAACCCCATGGAGAACACTGGAGTGACTGGTGCATTCTAGAACGACACAACCTTCTTCCGTGTCGCAGTTGGTCACCTTACGTACCGTATATTGTTGTCCAGTGACTTGTGGACAGTTTGCCAAGAATGGTGCCTGCAGTAATCACCGCAGGTGGTGAACCTACAAAGTACTGACATCAATAGAATCTCGGCTGGTGGTCATAATAATGTGACTCAACCGTGTATATAGTGTACAAGTTTTCTTAAAAATCAAAATTAGGTTTAATGTGCATTTTCATATGCTTCAGTCTTACACCAGTACATTGGTAAAAATGTATTCTTATAAAGGGTCTTTTAATATAGTTTCTGCTGTGGGGTACACTGGGCTCCACAGGGAAAGACATTGGAGTGTAGAGTAGGATCTTGATCCGAGGCACCAACAGGCTCAAAGCTTTGACTGTTCCCAGAATGCCTAGCGCCGCCTCCTCTATAATTCCTCCTTTGTGCACAGGAGCTCAATTTTGTAGTTGGTGCCATGCAGTCAGCAGGCATACATCAGGGGGGCTGCTCTAGCAGCCCTGAGAAGAAGCTTTTTAAGAAAAATGAAGACCTCAAGGGCTGCAGCAGAGACACTGACTGTGTTAGATGTCAGCCAGACATCTCCTGCTGCAGCTCCATCACCTCCCCCAGCGGCGCGGTACACTCTCGCGCCCTGGTTGCCGAGTACCTACAGCGGTTTTCTTCCAATTAGTCACACACATGACCGCTGTTCTCCTGGATCGCGTGGCCGCACTCAGGGAGGAGGTAAGTGTGTCCCCCCGGTGGGACCCGCTGGAAATCTCGATCCCGCGCGGCCGGTGCGAGGCGGGCCGCACGCGCTGGCGTGGACACTGTGGTAGTACAGGGACCCCACTAGACCACCAGGGCAAGGGCACAGGTTGTTTTTTTCTCATAAACCGTTTCTATAAGCCCACAGTACCCGGTGGTGAAGTCCAGCAGGGGGATAAGGCTTTGAACTGTAGCCCCTCCCCCAGCGCGCCATTTAGAGTAAATGTTCCCGCCCTGGAGCTACATCTCTCTCTCTCTCTCCCTCATTCCCTGTCGGCGTTTGGGCACCATTAGGACAAGCTGAGCTGGTCCTGGGTCTTTTTGGGCAAATCCTCCTCTGTTAAAGCAGCCTGCATGCCAGCGCTGTGCATTTTACAGGACATTTAAGTATTCTACATGGCTGCTGACAGTCTTAGTTAAGAAAGAGTGCATTTAGTCAGGGTTATGTAGTACAAGTTTCCTGTGATATACATCCAGTCTTTACTGTGCATTATTTGTATAACTATACATAGTACCACTCTGTGTTGCTAGTCCAGTGCAGTTTTATTGCATGTCATAATTTCTGCATTGTACATTGTGACTGTATGTGTGTGCATGTAGCTGCTGTGTGACCTCCATTTCGTGTATCTCTCTGATTGCTATTCCTATATTCCATAACCTGAGGGGGCTAAGGGCATCAGGTTTATCATTTAATATAGGTAATTCACAGGATATACTCGGTGTGTGTTTTTCTCTGTGATTTTTAGTCACTATATACCTCTTGAATTCCCTGTTTATGCTGATAAACTGCACAGGGGGTTCTTGTCAGGTATTGTGCTGCTGATATTGTACTGTGTTGCCTTGCTTTCGGATATGTCAGCTACACAGGGCAGTGGTGCTGGGGCTGATTCCACATTGAGTGGTGGTGACGCTGCAGACACATTTGAGAAAAACATAGCAGCTGAGGGTTCAGGCTCTGAGGGATCCTTACCCCCAAGTGGGACTAATGCCACCTATGGGACCTCCTGTGCCGGTACAACTGCGTATGGTCCCCGCGGTTAACCCGCCATGGGCAGATCAACTGTCCGCTCAGTTACAGCAATTGAACCAATCACTGACTACTCAAAAGTCTAACCCTCGCCCGCCTAATACCAAGGGGTCCTCTATGCGGGCCATTAGTTCCTCACAATCTACCAACGTCCCAGACACCTCGTCTAATGAGGATGGCGTTTATACTGACCCCACAGATTCTGATCCCGACGCTTCTGATGGGGAATCTGTTTCACAAGTTTATGTCCCTGACTTGTTGGAGGCTATCAGGCTCATTCTTCAAATTACTGATGACCCAGAGCCTGATGCTGCCCCTAAGAAACTGGACAGGTTTAAAAGTCAGAAAGTGGTTAAACAAGTGTAAAACTCATTCTAACCATTTAGTTGACAAACGTCAGAAGTCCTGGGAAAATCCAGGAAAGAAATTCACGCCTCACAAGAAGATGCTGGCTCGCTACCCCCTCGCAGCGGAGCTGAGTAAAAATTGGGAAACACCCCCACCAGTGGATTTGCAGGTGGCAAGGCTTGTGTTATCCTCTGCTCTGCCTGTAACTACCGTCTCGTCTCTGAAAGAATTGACGGATAAGCGTGTGGAGGGTTGTTTAAAGGCAATTTACACCCTAACTGGTGCTGCGCATAGGCCCACCATTTTGCAGAGGCTGTGGAATCATGGGCTCAGGAGCTGGAGGCGTCTCATATTAAGGAGGCGGCTTCTGATGCCGGTATTCTGGCGGCCAAGGCTTCTACTACGTCCATTTTGGCTCGCCGGATTCTCTGGTTACGGTCCTGGTCTGTGGATCTGGACTCTAAGGAAATCCTGGAGGTACTCCCTTTTAAGGGAGACATTCTTTTCGGAGAAGACCTCAACAAGATAGTAGCTGACTTAGCTTCTGCTAAAACAGCATGTCTACCTAGCACTGCTCCTTAGGTGCCAAAGGCTAAGAGTACTCCCTTTCGCTCCTTTCATCCTTCAGGGAAAGCAAAAGGTCAGGCGTACCCGAAACAGGTTCGCACTTCCAAACCCAGTAAGCCCAAACCCAAACGGGCCTGGGCTGCCCGTCAGCCTGCTTCCAAAACTGACAAGCCTGCCGCATGACGGGGCGGACCTCTCTGGGGGATCCCAGGGTGGGGAGCCGACTTCTAGGGTTTAGCCAGGAATGGTTGAAGACCACTTCCGATGCCTGGGTACGGGAAGTCGTCACTCGAGGGTTACGCCGAAACCTTCAAAAATCGTCCCCCTTATCGATTTTGCCTGACAGACGTCCCTTCGGATCAGGTGCAGGCAAAAACTCTTCATTCGGTGGTACAGTCCCTTCTGGACACAGGAGTGCCTCTGGACACTACAGGTGCCTCTGGCTAAGAGATGAAAGGGGTATTATTCACCGCTGTTCCTAGTCCCGAAACCGAATGGGTCCTCCTGGGCCATCCTCAACCTCAAGTCCTTGAACAAATTTGTGAGGGTCTCCAAGTTTCATATGAAAACTCTTCGCTCTATTGTTCTGTCATTGGAATCTGGGGATTATATGGTCTCCCTGGACATACAGGATGCTTACCTGCATATTCCTATTGCAGTGATGCATCGGCAGTACCTGAGGTTTGTGGTAGGCAACCTCCATGGCCAATTTCGGGCGTTACCTTTTGGTTTGACCATGGCGCCGCGAGTTTTCACCAAGGTCATGGCGGTAATGACTGCTTTACTCCGCCGTCAAGGGGTCAGGATCCTACTGTACCTGGACGACTTGTTGATCCTGGCAAATTCCCCAGAAATTCTCCTACGCCTTCTGGATCTGACTGTCCAGTTTCTGCAAGCCCACAGGTGGCTCATCAACTGGAAGAAATCTTCCCTGGTCCCTGCTCAGAGCACCTGGGGGCGTTGTTGGACACTCACAATCAGCGGTTGTTCTTCTCTCAGGAGAAAGTCCTGAAGCTTCAGGACAGGATTCGATGCTTCCTATCTCGTCCGCAAGTGTCGATACATTCGGCAATGCAAGTGCTAGTTCTCATGGTGTCGGCTTTCGACATGGTGGAGTACGCTCAATTCCATTCCTGCCCTCTGCAGAAGCTGATTCTTGTGAAGTGGGATGGCCTGCCTCACCGGATCAGGTCTCAAATGATCTCCTTGTCTCCGTAGGTCCGTCGGTCACTTAGCTGGTGGCTTCAGGACCAACGATTGAGCAAGGGTCGTCCCTTCTGGATCTTCAACTGGGTCCTCCTGACGACGGATGTCAGTCTAAGAGGTTGGGGCGCGGTGTTGGAGCAACACTCCCTTCAGGGTCGGTGAACTAAGGAGGAGTCTCTCCTCCCGATAAACATTCTGTAACTGCGGGCGGTGTTCAATGCTCTGAACTTGGCCCAGCATTTAATAAAGAACAGACCTGTTCAAGTAGTCGGAGAACGCCACCACGGTGGCGTACATCAATCATCTAGGCAGCACTCGATGCCACATGGCAATGAGGGAAGTATCATGGATTCTTCAGTGGTTGGATCGCCATCTGCCAACCATATCGGCAGTTTTCATTCCGGGGGTCCTAAACTGGGAAGCGGACTTCCTCAGTCGTCAGGACGTACACGCCGGAGAATAGAGCATCCAGAGGTGTTTCAACTCCTCGTGGACAGGTGGGGCCTTACAGATGTGGACTTGATGGCGTCTCGACACAATCTCAAGGTTCCGGTCTTCGGAGCAAGGACAAGGGATCCTCCAAGCAGTATTCGTGGACGCATTGGCAATTCCATGGAACTTTCAGCTGCCATACGTGTTCCCTCCGGTGTCACTCCTGCCCAGAGTAATAAGGAAGTTCAAGTAAGAAGGAGGAATCCTACTTCTGATTGCTCCCGCGTGGCCCAAACGGCATTGGTTCTCAGACCTTAAGGGTCTCTCGATAGAGCATCCCCTTCTACTTCCACAGCGCCCAGATCTCCTCGTTCAGGGTCCCTGTGTATATCAGGATTTAGCCCGACTGGCTTTGACGGCGTGGCTCTTGAAGCTTCCGTCTTGAGGATCAAAGGTTTTTCTGAGGCGGTCATTCAAACCATGTTGAAGGCCCGGAAACCGGCTTCTGCTTGGATTTACCATAGGGTTTAGAATTCTTACTTTGCATTGTGCGCATCTAACAATCATGATGCTTACAAGTTTAGTACGGCCAAACTTTTGGCCTGTCTACAACAGGGCCTGGACTTGGGCCCTCGTCTGGCCTCCATCAAGGTTCATATTTCTGCCTTGTCGGTTTGGTTTCAGAGAAAAATTGCGACTTTACGTGATGTACATATGTTAATGTGTTGTGTTGCGGATTCAGCCTCCCTATATGCCGCCTGTGGTCCCTTGGGACTTGTCGGTGGTTTTGGAGGCGTTGCAAGGATCTCCGTTTGAGTCTCTTGAATCTGCAGGCCTTAAGTGGATTTCTCTTAAGGTATTGTTTCTGTTGGCTATTGACTCTACTAGAAGGGTGTCGGATCTGGGTGCCTTGTCTTGTCGGTCACCATATCTGATTTTTCACCGCGATCGTGCGGTTTTTAGAACACGTCACAGATATTTACTTAAAGTGGTGTCTTCTTTCCACCTTAATCAGGAGATTGTGGTTCCGGCCTTTGCATCTCCTGAATTGTCTTCCAAAGAGCGGTCTTTGGATGTGGTACGGGCTCTCCGTATCTACGTGAAGAGAACTGCCTCCATCAGGAAGTCGGATTCTCTCTTTGTTCTGTTTGGTTTTCACAAACGTGGCTGGCCTGCTCACAAGCAGACCCTGGCCAGATGGATTAGAATGGTGATTGCACATGCTTATGTACTGGCTGGCCTTCCAGCTCCTGCTACCATAAAGGCCCATTCTACTCTGTAGGTTGGACCTTCTTGGGCGGCCCGCCGCGGTGCGACCCTTGAACAATTGTGCAAGGCGGCTACGTGGTCCTCAGTGAACACGTTCATAAGGTTCTATGCCTTCGATACTTCCGCCTCCCAGGATGCTTCCTTTGGACGCCGGGTTCTTGTGCCCGCTACAGTGCGTCCCCTCCCATAAGGAACTGCTTTAGGTCATCCCCAATGTCATTCCCTGTGGAGTCCAGTGTACCCCGTATGCAGAAAACGAGATTTATGGTAAGAACTTACCGTTGTTGCATCTCTTTCTGCGAGGTACACTGGGCTCCACAGGGCGCCCACTCTTACGCACTTAGTTTCCTTGGGTTGGTATGGCATTAGCCGCTGACACTTCTCTTGTCGTGAGAATGTGGTGTTTGTGGCTACTAACAGTTGTCGTCTCTTTTGCCTGCTACTGCATTGGACTGGTTAACAAAAACTGAGCTCCTGTGCACGAAGGCAGTGTTATAAAGGAGGCAGCGCTAGGCATTCTGGGAACAGTCAAAGCTTTGAGCCTGTTGGTGCCTCGGATGAAGATCCTACTGTACACCCCAATGTCATTCCCTGTGGAGCCCAGTGTACCTCGCAGAAAGAGATTTAACAATGCTAAGTTCTTACTATAAATCTCGTTATTTACATCTTAGCAATTATTTTTAGTTTCTTATCAGTTATACTTGGGGTGGATTCAGTTGTACCAGGTGCACCCCGCTTGGCATCTATACGAATGGGCGTTTGACGGAGCAATTCAATTATCGTTCTGTTTGGATGCCTATAGCCGCAGGAGGACACATTTCTGGGGTGCAAGAAGAAATGTGTGGAAAGTCCATTGTTTGGGCTCCCTAACCACGTCTTTAGACAGGTCTAGCTGCTTTGTACGGAAAAAGCTTGTGCTTCTCAATACTAATTGACGTCGGAACGGAGAAACAATTGAATTTCTATGTCGGGTGCCTATTCGTATGCTTAGTAGGTGGCATGCAAAACAATTGAATCGCCACCTTAGTGTCGTGGCTTAGTAGTACAAAAACTATGGGCCTAATTCAGACCTGATCGCAGCAGCAATTTTGTTAGCTAATGGGCAAAACCATGTGGACTGCAGGGGGGCAGATATAACATATGCAGAGAGTTAGATTTGGGTGTGGTGTGTTCAAAACTGAAATCTAAATTGCAGTGTAAAAATGAAGCAGCCAGTATTTACCCTGCACAGAAACAATATAAACCACCCAAATCTAACTCTCTCAGCAAATGATATATCTGCCCTACCTGCAGTGCACACGGTTTTGCCCATTAAAGAAAGATTTCTTAATAAGCCCATAGTTCTATAGGTTTATTGCATAATCTTAAATGAAACCACATTCTTGCAGGTTTGGAATACAGTCATGTTTGATCCCAATTGTCAGCATTGTAGTGTTAGCGTATTACAAATCATGACAGGAAGAGCTAACAATAGGAACGCTAACATCCATTGGCAGTGCCGTAACTAGACATTTTAGCGCTGTGTGCGAGAAACAGTATCAGCGTGCCCCCCCATACAAACCAGGTCCAGAGTGCGACAAAAATATAGGGGCGTGGCTTCACTTGTAAGGGGAGTGGCCACATGGCTCCCTTTTACACAATACGGCAGGCAGAGTCCCCCTTTTTGCACAATATGGCAGGCAGAGTCCCCCTTTTTGCACAATATGGCAGGCAGAGTCCCCCTTTTTGCACAATACGGCAGGCAGAGTCCCCCTTTTTGCACAATACGGCAGGCAGAGTCCCCCTTTTTGCACAATACGGCAGGCAGAGTCCCCCTTTTTACACAATACGGCAGGCAGAGTCCCCCTTTTTACACAATACGGCAGGCAGAGTCCCCCTTTTTACACAATACGGCAGGCAGAGTCCCCCTTTTTACACAATACGGCAGGCAGAGTCCCCCTTTTTACACAATACGGCAGGCAGAGTCCCCCTTTTTACACAATACGGCAGGCAGAGTCCCCCTTTTTACACAATACGGCAGGCAGAGTCCCCCTTTTTACACAATACGGCAGGCAGAGTCCCCCTTTTTACACAATACGGCAGGCAGAGTCCCCCTTTTTACACAATACGGCAGGCAGAGTCCCCCTTTTTACACAATACGGCAGGCAGAGTCCCCCTTTTTACACATTATAGCACTGCTTGCTAAACACATCAGGACACATGCTGCAGTCACTAACCTGGGATCCCGCCTCGTCGTCCTCCTCCACGACCGTACACCTGGCACTCTCATCAATCATGGCTTCCGACAACCAGGCCGCACTGACTCCTGCGCTGCACATAGCCCCGCTCACCCTTGTCAGCAGCGCCAGGAGCTGAGCTGCTGGACAGTAACGGGGGAGGCGGGGTAACACCCAGTGCACACTGCATACAAGGCAGAGGCGGGCGGGAGGCGTCGGTGATTGACACTTCAGTGTCCTGCAACTTGTATAGTGGGTGCGCTAGCCGCTCAACAGCAGAGGGCTGAGCTCACACCACATACAGGTCAGCGGCACGGCAGCGGCGAATGATGGTCACTGGTGATGAGTGAGTGACACTTGCGAGATCGGCCGTGTGGGTGGTGCTGCCAGATGGTGCACCCACAGTGCATTTGCGCTGTGGGCAAGGCACCATTGGCACACACCTAGTTACGGCACTGTGCATTGGTAATGGGCAAAACCATGTGCACTGCAGGGGGAGCAGATAAAACATGAGCAGAGAGAGTTAGATCTGGGTGGTTTATTTTGTTTCTGTGCAGGGTAAATACTGGCTGCTTTATTTTTACACTGCTATTTAGATTTCATTTTGGACACACCCTCCCAAATCTAACTCTCTCTCTGCAAATGTTATATCTGCCTCCCCTGCTGTGCACATGGTTTTGTCCATTAGCTAACAAATTTTCTGTTGCAATCAGATCTAAATTAGGCCCTATGTTCGCAACAATTGAGACCAGTAATGGTTTGATTCACTTCCACACATCATCAGAGTCTGAGAGACTCTGTATTGTTCAGTACAATGGGTGAGTAGTAGAACACAAGTTGTTCCTAGAAGTGGTTAATTAGTTGACAGAATATCAACAGGCACATTTCAAGTGCTTCTCTTAGCAGTTTATGTAGCTATTACTTCTATCCTCTAATGCAGGGGTGGGGAACCTGCGGCCCTCCAGCTGTTGAACTACACATCCCAGCATGCACTGCAACTATTTTAGCATGGCCAAATAACAAAACTGTAGCAGGGCATGCTGGTATGTGTAGTTCCACAACAGCTGGAGGGCCAAAGGTTCCCCACCCCTGCTCTGTTACCAATTGGCAAAATGAAAATACTTCAACGGTTTTTTTTTTTTTGTGGTTGGTGGCCATGGATAGAAGCAGAAGTTTGCTAATTGATCAGTATCTACATTGCGCACTGGGTTCTGAATGGTTAGTTCAATTCATTGATTTGGCGGTGGACGGCATTAAATATTACCAGAGCCACTGAGAGGCAGTGGTTACTCCGTACAGTGTAACATTTTGTTCCTGCCTAAACTGCAGGGTAATCCATGAATGACTGGTCATGATCACCCGATGGCAATTATCACCAGATAGTCAATCAGATTAACCCATTGCTTTTGCTGTTTATTGGCTTTTTTTTTTGGGGGGGGGGGGGGTATCCAATTGCTGCCAATTCCTTTTTTGCCAGAGGAAAATGGAGTGATATCGCGATTAATGATCGGTGGTCATTATCGCGGTATCCTATTACAGGCCATTTTCATTGGCCGATATAGGATCCGCGATCGTGCAGAACTTATCTCCGATCCCATGTGTTATCGTAGCTCCAGCAGCCACTTATTGCTGGTTATGCTTCATGTGCCTGATGCACCCGAAGCATAATCCATGATAAGTGCCGGCATCGGGTGGATGAGCCCGCCGCATCGGTGCTAATAGGATAGCGCCCAGCGATTACATTTACCCACGGTCATTGATTGAGGGTAATTGGATACCCACCTTTTGCATTTATGTTGTCTTGCGCCTGAAAGGTGAAACTTAGCCTGATTATGGCCATAATTCTGGTGCTGAAAATGTTAATTAAAATGCATATTTAACAAATGCATGTGCACTACTCATATTTTTCAAAACTGAGCAGGGACGGTACCATTTGAAGACTGACAACACCCCTCTCTGAAGGTATAGCAAAATATATCTTGTTATTTTAAAATGTGCTTCCTTTTTTTTTTTTTTTTTTTTTTTTTTTTACTAGCTAGGTATTTTGTAGACTTCAGAACATCTCATTGACACAGCCTTGGAGTATTACCGTGTCTGGAACGTTACGAGGAAAATTAAACCAAGATAAATAATGAATAATTAATTCAATGACAATTTCCAGGTTATTACAGTTTGTGTAATTACACATTTGCCAACCAAAATTCTATAGTAAACCTTTTTCTCATACGTCCTAGAGGATGCTGGGGACTTTAAAAGGACCATGGGGTATAGACTGGATCCGCAGGAGACATGGGCACACTATAAGACTTTGAATGGGTATGAACTGGCTCCTCCCTCTATGCCCCTCCTCCAGACTTCAGTTAGACTCTGTGCCCAGAGAGACTGGACACACACTAGGGGATATCGCCTGAGTTTCTCTGAAAAGACTTTGTTAGGTTTATTATTTTCAGGGAGACCTGCTGGCTACAGGCTCCCTGCATCGTGGGAGTGAGGGGAGAGAAGCAGACCTACTTCTTCTGAGTTCAAGGGCTCTGCTTCTTAGGCTACTGGACACCATTAGCTCCAGAGGGTCTGATCACTTGGTTCGCCTAGCTGCTCGTTCCTGGGGCCGCGCCGTCACCACCCTCACAGAGCCAGAAGAAAGAAGCCGGGTGAGTATAGGAAGAACAGAAGACTTCAGTGACGGCAGAAGACTTCAGAGTCTCTGAGGTACTGTGCAGCGGTCGTGCTGCACGCAATTGCTCCCACACACAGGCGGCACTACAAGGGTGCAGGGAGCAGGGGGGGCGCCCTGGGCAGCAATATACCTCATAAATAAAGCCTGGCAAAGATGTATACAGTGCATAGGCACTGTATACGGACCCCCGCCAGTATAAAAATGTAAAAAAATAGTGGGACTGAAGGGGCCCGAGAAGGGGGCGTGGCTTAGCCCTCACAACTCTATACAGCGCCATTTTCTCCTCACAGAGATGCTGGGCCTGCCAAAACACTGTTAAACACCTAACAGTGTAAAATAAGGGGGGGGGGGGGCACAGTTATTTAAAGCAATATAGGTTCAACCACGAAGCACTATATATATATATATATATATATATATATATATATATATATATATAATGTGGACAAAGGATGAGGTAGTAAAGGCGACCGCTGGTGTCAATCAAATGCAGAGAATAGGCAGTTACATAAAAATTAAAATTTATTTAGACTGTGGTGCACTAAAACAAAGTCGAGTAAAAAAGTGGAAGTTGATACAGTAAAAATAATATGCACAGGGGGGTGAATAAAATGTTTAAAAAATTACAGTTAACATAAAAAATGGTACATAGGACATAAAAACATACGGGATTAAAAAAGTCAAAAAATTCAACAGCACCCATGGGTGCTGCTTTGATCTAAACCTCAACTACTAAGTTAAGATATTTCACTCCTTTTTTGAATTTTTTGACTTTTTTAATCCCGTATGTTTTTATGACCTTTAACTACAGTATCTGTGTCATTTTTTGCAAGTCTCTGAGAGTGCCAGCATTTTTTCCTGTATGTATACTTTGCAGTCGTGACTGTCGCAGGGCACCGGAGCAATCTGCACATGCTTACTGGGAGTGCCAAGCAATACTCTGTTATATATATGTGTGTATATATATGTATGGTACGTTTGCATTGAGCTGTAGCTCGAGCACAGACGTGGTAGTATTTGTGGGGACTTCCTAGTGAAATTAGGTATATATTTCCCTCAGACCCCTCGGGGTCATAAAAATGTTATTTTGCCCAGTTACTACTCCCTGTTGTCGACACGAATACTATGTTTTATGTCGGCCATAATGTTTCCTGTTTAAATACACAACTTTGGCATTCAGTAAATGTCCATACACATTCAGTACACATTAATGTCACCAGGGACCCTGCTGTTCCTGACAGATTATATATATATACATATATAATGAGATGTATGTATATATATATATATATATATATATATATATGTGTTTAAATGTGTATATTTGTATTACAATTTATTATGAATGCTGAAGTAAAGTTATTCCTTCTCATGTGCTGGTTGCTCTGTTAATGAAGCTCTAGGTCAGCCGTAACAAGATGGTCTCGAATCCTCACGAGGAGTCCGAGTGTTTATTCTTTTCCCGCCGTGGATAGAATAAAGTGAAAGTCAACCCCTGGTCTGCACGGGGCCCTGTCACAAAGGATCGTATACAGGAAGCTAAGTGATATTTTAATTATATGCTTTGATGATATTTGCATTACATACGTATTGGGGAGTGCTTGTATTAAGAAATGGTCGGTTACCTTGTTATCCGATATAATTACCCTGGGGAGAAAGGGGATATTCCTTGGGTCTTATCTAGAACATTGCAGCTTGCTGCCGTGCGACTACAAGAGGTATGCACTGACGCCGAGAAATCCTGGAGTGTCTTCACTGAAGGGATAATCTGGTTTGGGGATGGCTTTGTTAAGTTGATCTCGGCAGATACCACTGGTAAGTTTACCTTCTTGTGCTATGTTCCATCACAACGGTTGGTGACGCATTTTTTGTGGGATGGAGTCCTTTTAACCTTTTTGTGGGATGGAGTCCTTTTAACCGGTTGGATACCGTTTTTATTCCCCTTCTTTGTAGGTAGAGGGAGGTGAAAAGGTAAGAGGTCTGCAGCCTTTTCAACTTCGCAGAACCAGATATCGTCGTCTGTTTCTACCACATCCACCGCAGGTCGCTGGGTCTATCTTGCTGGAGCCCACACCGGTGGGAACTCGTCTAATACTCTTCAGTAAGTCCTGGAATGGACTTGACACAGAGACTTAAGAATAGAGTCAAAAGGGGGACATACTCGAGTTTTCCAGATGATTCCCCTCACTGATTTTTCAAATAGATCTTACCGATTCTCCTCTGGACGGGGAGGTAGTATGCGACACCATACAAGAGTTGGTTCAGGATCAGGACATGGTCCGGCGGTCCCTGTCACACAAAAAAAAAAATGCTGTTATTCAAGCTTTTTGGTGCTTCTGAGCCCGGACAGCTCGGCAATCCCAAAAGGATTTCTACTTAGGAAGTTGAACGGCAAGATGGAATCTCTCAGGGCAGGGATCTCCAGCCTGTAAAAGAAGAAAGAGGGTTTAAATGCGGTTTCATCCGCATTAAGCTTACCTGGGTTTGCTATTCAGGATTGTCATTGTCATTTCACCGGAGTGATGGCAGTATGATGGTTTGCCTTCAATAGTAAGAGCCATTATTATTCTGTACTGGGACGCTCTCATGACTACGGCGAGGTCTAGAAACAAGTGGTACGAATCGTTGTTTCTCTCTGACAGTTCTTCAACACAGAGAATCACTGTTGATCCCAGTGGCGCAGATGTCTGAGTTGGGAATAAGATTAGATACTGAACTGTTGAGTCTTTTTTTTTTTTTCCTGTGGAAAGAGATTTGAGGATCCAGAGTCGGATCAGGTTTGCAACAGTGTAAACCCATCAATACGTTCCGTTGATGAAGAAGATGGTTGCGGCCTATGAGGCCATTCGGTGAGCAGGACAAATGCCAGAGTGGTTTTTGCGGGACCAGTTGGACATGTGGACCGGGTATCACCTGCACATGCACCGGGAAATAATCCTATTTTCCAGGACCAGGATATCTCTCCTGTCGTGACTTCACAGTTCTCACCTCCTACAGGGACGAAGGTTCGGGATACAGGATTAGATACTGGTGTCCATGGATACAAGTCTCCGAGGCTGGGGAGCAGTCTTTCCAGGGGAAGAATTTCCAGGGGAAAAGGTCAAGCCGGCAATAAGCATTCTTGAATTATGAGCTATTTACAACGGAACATATTCTTCGCGATCTGCCCGTCTTAATTCTATCGGACGACTTAACAGCAGTGGCGAAAGTAAGCAGCTAGGGCGGAACGAGGAGCAAAGCGGCAAGGGCAGAAGCCGCAAAAGTTTTCTGCTGGGCGGAAAGGCATGTAAAAGCTCTATTAGCGGTCTTCGTTCCGGGTGTAGACAACGGAGAAATAGACTTCCTCAGCAGACACGATCTCCATCCAGGAGAGGGGGGTCTTCATCAAGAAGTTTTCACAGAAGTCACAAGTCTTTGGGGATTTCCTCGAATAGACATGATGGCGTCTCGCCTCAACAAGAAATTTCAAGGATATTGTTCTAGGTCAAGGGACACTCAGGCAATAGCAGTGGACGCCCTCGTGATACCATGGATGTTTCAGTCGGTCTATGTGTTCCCTCCACTTTCACTCTTTCCGAAGGTGATAAGCATAAGAAGAACAAAGGTTCAGGCGTTCCTCTTTGTTCCGGTCTAGCCAAGGAGGGCTTGGTATCCAGATCTTCAAGACTTACTCATAGAAGATCCCTGGCCTCTTCCTCTACGAAAGGACCTGTTACAGCAAGGACAGGGCGTGTATCAAGACTTACCGTGGCTGCGTTTGACGGCATGGCGGTTGAACGCAATATCCTAGCCCAAAAGGGTATTTCCGGTGAAGTCATTCCCACATTGCTTCAGGCTAGGAAAGGAGTAACGGCGAAGCTTTACCACCGTATTTGGAGGAAGTATGTGTCTTGGTGTGAATCCAAGAAGGCTCCTACGGAAGAATTTCAGCTGGGTCGTTTTCTCCATTTTTTTGCAAGCAAAGGTGGATGCAGGTCTAAAGTTAGGCTCCATTAAAGTGCAGATTTCGGCCTTATCAATTTTCTTTCAAAAAGAATTGGCCGCCTTTCCAGAAGTTCAGACTTTCGTGAAAGGAGGACTGCACATCCAACCTGCATTTGTGCCCCCAGTGGCACCATGGGACCTTAACGTGGTGTTGCAGTTTCTTATGTCACACTGGTTGAGTTAACATTTCTCACTTGGAAAGTGGTCATGCTATTGGCCTTGGCGTCCACAAGGCGGGTGTTGGAATTGGCGGTTTTGTCTCACAAGAGCCCCTGTTTGATCTTCCAGGTGGATAGAACTGAGAACTCAGCAACAATTTCTGCCAAAAGTGGTTTCCACGTTTCACAGGAACCAGCCTATTGTGGTACCTGTGGCTACTTAAGCCTTGGCTGATTCGAAGGCTCTCGATGTAGTCAGAGCTTTGAATATTTGTGTCGCCAGAACGGCTCGGATTGGAGAAACAGAGGCTCTTTTTATCCTGTATGCTCCCAACAAAATTGGGGGCCCTGCTTCTAAGCAGACTGTTACACGCTGGATCTGTGATACGATTCGGCATGCTCTTTCTACGGCTGGATTGCCGTTACCGAAGTCTGTGAAGGCCCATTCTACCAGGAAGGTGGGCTCTTCTTGGATGGATGCCCGAGGAGTCTCAGCGGTTCATCTTTGCCGAGCAGCTACGTGTTCGGGTTCAAACACTTTGCAAAGTTCTACAAGTTTGTTACCCTGGCTGATGAGGACCTCATGTTTGCTCAATCGGTGCTGCAGAGTCATCCGCACTATCCCGCCCCGTCTGGACCTTTGGTATAAACCCCATGGTCCTTTTGGAGTCCCCAGCATCCTCTTGGACGTATGAGAAAATAGGATTTTAATACCTACCGGTAAATACTTTTCTCTTAGTCCGTAGAGGATGCTGTGCTCCCGTCCCAGTGCGTACTGTATCTGCAGTTATTGGTTATGGTTACACTCATGTGGTGTTTCTTTTCAGTCAGTCTGTTGCTGACGTTATTCCTGCCATGGCAGGCGGTATGTTATTATTGGTCGTGTTTACACACAGGTTGTGTTACATTTTCGGTCAGCATATTGCTGTATGTTTTTCATGCCGTCGGCTGGTGTTCTATTGAATGCCACGTTCTGCGGCATGTTCGAGGTGTGAGCTGGTATGACACTCACCGTGTTTAAACAATAAATTCTTTCCTCGAAATATCCGTCTCCCTGGGCACAGTTCTCTAACTGAAGTCTGGAGGAGGGGCATAGAGGGAGGAGCCAGTTCACACCCATTCAAAGTCTTATAGTGTGCCCATGTCTCCTGCGGATCCCATCTATACCCCATGGTCCTTTTGGAGTCCCCAGCATCCTCTACGGACTAAGAGAAAAGGATTTACCGGTAGGTATTAAAATCCTATTTTTATTAGAGTTTCTGTGACGTCCTAGTGGATGCTGGGTACTCCGTAAGGACCATGGGGTATAAACGGGCTCCGCAGGAGACTGGGCACTCTTAAAAGAAAGATTAGGTACTATATCTGGTGTGCACTGGCTCCTCCCTCTATGCCTCTCCTCCAGACCTCAGTTAGTATCTGTGCCCGGCCAGAGCTGGATGCACCCTAGGGGCTCTCCTGAGCTTCCTAGAAAAGAAAGTATTTGTTAGGTTTTTTATTTTCAGTGAGATCTGCTGGCAACAGACTCACTGCTACGTGGGACTGAGGGGAGAGAAGCGAACCTACCTGCTTGCAGCTAGCTTGGGCTTCTAAGGCTACTGGACACCATTAGCTCCAGAGGGATCGAACACAGGCCCAGTCCTCGGTCGTCCGGTCCCGGAGCCGCGCCGCCGTCCCCCTTGCAGAGCCAGAAGAACGAAGAGAAGTTGAAAATCGACGGCTGAAGACTCCGGTCTTCATTAAGGTAGCGCACAGCACTGCAGCTGTGCGCCATTGCTCCCTTAGCACACCACACACTCCGGTCACTGATGGGTGCAGCGCGCTGGGGGGGGGGCGCCCTGGGCAGCAATTAGATTACCTTACTTGGCGAAAAGCCCATAATACAGTCTGATAAACTGTATATGTGCATTAACCCCCGCCATTAAAGTACATAAAAGGACAGAAGCCCGCCGCTGAGGGGGCCGGGCCTTCTTCCTCAGCACACCGGCGCCATTTTCTCTTCACAGCTCAGCTGGAAGGAAGCTCCCCAGGCTCTCCCCTGCAGTATCCTGGTACACAAAGGGTAAAAAAGAGAGGGGGGGCACATAAATTTAGGCGCAAAACTGTGTATATAAGCTGCTATAGGGGAAAAATCACTCAGTATAGTGTACATCCCTGTATTATATAGCGCTGTGGTGTGTGCTGGCATACTCTCTCTCTGTCTCTCCAAAGGGCCTGGTGGGGAACTGTCTTCAAATAGAGCATCCCCTGTGTGTGTGGTGTGTCGGTACGTGTGTGTCGACATGTCTGAGGTAAAAGGCTCCTCTAAGGAGGTGATAGAGCGGATAAGTGTGTGGGAGGGTGTCTCCGTCAACAACGCCGACACCTGTTTGGATATGTGTAAGTGCTGAGGTAAAATTATTGCACAAAAGGTTAGGGAACAGAAAGGAAATCTACCCTGGTCTGTCCCTATGTCACAGAGTCCTTCAGAGTCTCTCTATGTTCACTATCCAAAATAACAAAGTATCGACACGGAATTTAACTCCACTGTCGACTACGATAATGCAAAGTTACAGCCAAGAGGGCTAAAAGATATTCAATATATGATTATTGGAATAAAAGATGATTTGCATATCACTGATGACTCATCTGTCCCTGACACGAGAGTACACATGTTAAGGGGAAGAATGCTGAGGTAAATTTCCCTCCTCTCATGAGGAAAAACAGCGGGAATCTCCAGACAAGAGACGGCAGCTTCCCACAAGAGAATTCTCAGGCTGTATCCTTTCCCCACTAGGGCCAGGATGTGTTGAGAATCTTCCCCTTGGGTGTCCTGTTTGCACTAGCTATACTCAGGGATCCTGCAGATAGCGTTCACATTCTAGTATACTACCCAGACCGGCGATTGTGTCGGCATGGGTTTATAGCGCTGTGGCAGCGTGGACAGGTACCTTATCAGCAGAGATTGAGACCCTAGTATGCATATAAATATTTTAATATGCTGTCTTAAGTGATAGATATATAATTATAAAGCATGCCCAAAGGGACATGAGTATACTGGGTCCTAGAGACAAAAGCTATGTCGATTTCTGCTTGACGTGTCCTGTAGAATATACATTGGACAGATGATGCCGACTTAAGAGGCATATGGAAGGCTGAGGATTGTGTGGAGAAAGGTTCTCGGGCCTGGTCTCCACAGTTATAGCTGGTAATTCTGATATTTTGCCTTATATTCCTGCACAGCCTAGGAAAGCACGACATTATTAAATGCAGCTTTTCGAATAAAGAAACAAGAAAGTCTGAGGTGCGTCCTTTCTTGTCAGAGCCGGGGGCAGAGGAAAGAAGCTGTACAACACAGCTAGTCCCCAGGAACAGAAGTCCTCCCCGGCCTCTACAAAAATCCACAGCATGTCGCTGGGGCTCCACAGGCGGAGCTAGGCCCGGTGGGGACACGCCTTCGTAAGTTCAGCCACAAGTGGGTTCACTCCCTGTTAGATCCCTGGGCAATAGAAATTGTATCGCAGGGATACAGGCTGGACTGTGAGAAGATGCCCCCTCACCGAGGACCCGGCGGGCTTCCCCCCAAGAGAGGGAGCCAGTGTTAACTGCAATTCGTAAATTGTATCTTCAACAGGTGGTGGTCAAGGGTCCCCTCCTTCAACAAGAGGGTGTTATTATTCGACCATGTTATAATCCCGAAACCAGACGGTTCGGTTAGACCCATATTGAATTAAAATCCCTGAACATATACCTGAAAAGGTTCAGGTTCAAGATGGAATCGCTAAGAGCGGTCATTGCATGCCTGAAATGAATCGGGACATAAGGGATGCATACCTTCGTGTCCCCATTTATCCACCTCATCAGGCGTACCTCAGAATTGCGGTACGGGATTGTCATTACCAATTTCACCAAGGTAATGGCGGATATGATGGTGCTCCTGCGGAAGCAAGGTGTCACTATTATCACATACTTGGATGATCTCCTCATAAAAGCGAGATCAAGAGAGCAGTTGCTGGACAGCGTATCACCTTCTCTGGAAGTGAAACGGCAATACGACTGGATTCTATATATTCCAAAGTCGCAGTTGGTTCCTACAGCTCATCTGCCTCGCCTAGGCATGATCCTAGACACAGACCAGAAGAGGGTTTATCTCCCGATAGAAAGAGCTCAGGAGCTCATGACACTGGTCAGGAATCCATTGAAAACCAAAACAGGTGTCAGTGCATCACTGCACTCGAGTCCTGGGAAGGATGATGGCATCATACGAGGCCATCCCTTTCGGCTGGTTCCATGCAAGGACAATGGAACTTACTGGACAAGTGGTCCGGATCACATCTTCAGATGCATCGGTTAATCACCCTATCCCCCAGGGCCAGGGTGTCTCTCCTGTGGTGGCTGCGGAGTGCTCACCTTCTCGAGGGCCGCAGATTCGGCATTCAGGACTGGGTCCTGGTGACCACGGATGCAAGCATCCGAGGGTGGGGGGCAGTTACACAGGGAAGAAAATTCCAAGGTTTGTGGTCAAGCCAACAGACTTGCCTTCACATCAATATTCTGGAACTAAGGGCCATATACAACGCCCTAAGTCAAGCGGAGTTCCTGCTTTGCGACCAACCGGTTCTGATCCAGTCAGACCGCAGGGGCTCATGTAAACCGCCAGGGCGGCACAAGGAGCAGGGTGGCGAGGGTAGAAGCCACCAGAATTCTCCGCTGGGCGGAGAATCAAGTAAGCGCACTGTCAGCAGTGTTCATTCCGGGAGTGGACACGACCTCCACCCGGGAAAGTGGTGACTTCATCAGGAAGTCTTCACGCAGTTTTGCAAATTGATGGAAACTGCCTCAGGTGGACTACATGGCGTCCCACCTCAATTAAAAGATAAAAAAGGTTTTACGCTGGGTCAAGGGACTCTCAGGCGATAGCTGTGGTCGCACTAGTAACACCGTGGGTGTTCCAGTCGGTCTATATATTCCCTCCTCTTCCTCTCAAAACCCAAGTGCTGAGAATTGTAATAAACGGAGGAGTGTGAACAATATTCTTTGCTCCGGATTGGCCAAGAAGGACTCGGTACCCGGAACTGTAAGAAATGCTCTCAGAGGACCCATGGCCTCTGCCTTTCAGTCAGGACATGTTGCAACAGGGACCCTGTCTGATCCAAGACTTACCGCGGCTGCGTTGGACGGCATGGCGGTTGAACGCCGGATCCTAGCGGAAAAGGGCATTCCGGATGCAGTTATTCCTACGCTGATAAAGGCTAGGAAAGACGTGACAGCAAGACTTTTTCACTGTATATGGCGAAAATAGGTTGCTTGGTGTGTGGCCGGGAAGGCACTACAGAGGAATTCAAGGGGGGTCGATTCCTGCACTTCATACAGTCAGGAGTGACTATGGGACTAAAATTAGGATCCATAAAGGCCAAGATTTCGGCCCTATCCCTTTTTTCTCTCAAAAAGAACTGGCTTCACTGCCTGAAGTTCGCACGTTGTTACAGGGGTGCTGCATATTCAGCCCCTTTTGTGCCTCCAGTGGCACCTTGGGATCTTAACGTGTGTTGGATTCCTAAAATCCCACTGGTTTGAGCCACTTAAGACCGTGGAGCTAAAATATCTCACGTGGAAAGTGGTCATGCTTTTGGCCTTAGCTTGGACTAGGCGTGTGTCAGACTCAGAATTGGCGGCTTTGTCATGTAAAAGCCCATATCTGATCTTCCATATGGAAAGGGCAGAATGGAGGACTCGTCCCCAATTTCTCCCTAAGGTGGTATCATCGTTTCATTTGAACCATCCTATTGTGGTGCCTGCGGCTACTAGGGACTTGGAGGATTCCAAGTTGCTGGACGTAGTCCGGGCCCTGAAACTTTATGTTTCCAGGACGGCTAGAGTCAGAAAAACTGACTCGCTATTTATCCTGCATGCACCCAACAAGCTGGGTGCTCCTGCTTCAAAGCAGACTATTGCTCGCTGGATCTGTAACACCATTCAGCTTGCACATTCTGCGGCTGGACTGCCGCATCCTAAATCAGTAAAAGCCCATTCCACGAGGAAGGTGGGCTCTTCTTGGGCGGCTGCCCGAGGGGTCTCGGCTTTACAACTTTGCCGAGCTGCTACTTGGTCGGGTTCAAACACTTTTGCAAAATTCTACAAGTTTGATACCCTGGCTGAGGAGGACCTTGAGTTTGCTCATTCGGTGCTGCAGAGTCATCCGCACTCTCCCGCCCGTTTGGGAGCTTTGGTATAATCCCCATGGTCCTTACGGAGTACCCAGCATCCACTAGGACGTCAGAGAAAATAAGAATTTACTCACCGGTAATTCTATTTCTCGTAGTCCGTAGTGGATGCTGGGAGCCCGTCCCAAGTGCGGACTCTGCAATACATGTTTATAGTTATTGCTTAACTAAAGGGTTATTGTATGAGCCATCTGTTGAGAGAGGCTCAGTTATTGTTCATACTGTTAACTGGGTATAGTTATCACGAGTTGTACAGTGTGATTGGTGTGGCTGGTATGAGTCTTACCCTGGATTCCAAATCCTTTCCTAGTAATGTCATCTCTTCCGGGCACAGTTTCCCTAACTGAGGTCTGGAGGAGGGGCATAGAGGGAGGAGCCAGTGCACACCAGATATAGTACCTAATCTTTCTTTTAAGAGTGCCCAGTCTCCTGCGGAGCCCGTCTATACCCCATGGTCCTTACGGAGTACCCAGCGTCCACTACGGACTACGAGAAATAGAATTACCGGTGAATAAATTCTTATTTTCTCTTCTTGGTGATTAGAAAGTATTTGGCATTTGCTTGATGTGGCCATCTTGATACGACAAGTAATATTTTGTGTTTTGCAATAATTTTAAATAAGGAAATTACCAAAGTATCTTTTACATTTTTGTGAAGGGTGGCTTTTAACTTGGTACGGTCAAATTGAGTTAATTAAAATCTTTTTGATCTTTGAGCATATTGCTTAACATAGACTGGAGATGACTGCATATAATCAGTATTGGGCTCTGAGGGTTTATTTACTATACAGCAACTTTTCAAAACTACCTATGTTTTTTACTACAGATTTTAAAACTTCAATGCAATTGAAGTTTTGCTCTTAATAGTATTGCTGTTTTAGATTCTGTGGGCGAAAATTCAGATAATCATAAATTCCTTCGTGTTATCACTTCCAACAGTGCTTATACAGTAGGTCCCTTTCATGCTGCAAATTGTTGAATGGCCTCATCCTATTCAGTTTGGATGCTGGTTGTGTAGCAGAACTGGAGAAAGGTCCTCTGGCAAGTGGCCCGTATTTAAGTTAAGACAGGACTCTATGGGCGAAATAAAGCGGTTTAGCGTTCCCGATCTCTAGTCTGGCAGGTGGGGAGGATATATATACAACTGTGCTTTTTTAATTTTTTTGTCATGCCCAGAGAGGTCTGGTTTAACTGCGTAAAGCAGCTAAACATAACCAAAGTAATGGGCACAATGCAAAAAAATCCTTTTGGAGCTGTCAGTTTCTCATTTTAGCTCGCCCCCTCTACAGATCGAGCATGAACTGAGCAACAATTGAATAGCTCCATTAAGCTATTCAATTGTTGCACCCTTTATATACTGTAGTATATAAAGTGCTGTACACTTTATAATATTTCCTGTTAACTCTCTTAACCCATCCACCATCATAGATTTGTTTGTTTTGACATTTAGTAAAGGACAGTTAGGAATAAATTGTATCCAAGATCTTTCTTTATTAAATATAGTGGTAGCTATGAACTTGGGAATTCATCATCTTTGTGTACTCACATAAACACATTGTTATTATACTTGCCTCTTTTATTTGTATCTTTGTTTTACTTCAGTTTTAACTTTAGTGTATATTCAGTATTAACCTTGGCTAGGAGCCACTTGATTTCCTTCGCAGCTGCTGCTTCAGGTTGTCTATGTGACAGGCGAAGCATTGGCTACCAGAGGAGATCTTTTGCTGTTATGATTAAGTGGTAAATTTCAGTTTGATTCTGATTTCCTGTCCATCACTTATCTACAGCACCAGTTTTATATAGTAGTAGACTATAGATTAGTTTATAGAATTCAGCAGCACACCCAAAACAAAACTTTCTTAGCAGTAGTTGTTAACGATTCAAGTTGGCTGTTTGGCCTGTTCTTTACGCAGCCTCTGGATAGAATGCCAGTGGTAATAGCAATGTTGTCACAGTAGAATGGATACAGTCTGTTGAATCTTAGTCTGAATTTTAGCCTATGGGCAAAAATTACTGTTGACTTTATGGGCACTGTGTTCTCTGGATGAATGCTAATGGCCACGAGCTTTCCTCCAGGTCCTGTCCCTGACAGATGTCTAAATATCATTTGCCTGGTATTTTATTAGATACAGGTGTGTACAGAGGGATATCACAGTCCTGTAGAAGGTGATCTCTCTACTCCCGAAACCTGGATCCATAATTCTGCAAGTCTGCTTGAAAGACCTCTGGTAGATATGACCTTTATTAAAGCAGGCATGTCCAAACTGAGGTCCTCCAGCTGTTGAGAAACTACACATCCCAGCATGCCCTGACACCGCTTTAGCATTCTCTGACAGCAAAACTGTGTTAGGGCACGCTGGGATATGTAGTTTCACAACAGCTGGAGGGCCGCAGTTTGGACATGCCTGCTGTAAAGCATTTAAAACCCTTTTATTATTTATTTTTATTTTTTTAATTCAGGTCATGAGGCAACTCCTTATTTTTTCAAGATAAATTTATTGATAATGAAGCTTTATGCATTCATGTACATTTTACCTCTCAATGCACTTTTGCAATGCATATGCGGTTGTTTTGAAATACAGGGTTTTTTTTTGTAATTACTGGATTTCTTATTCATTCCATTGTGATGTGTTTTATTTTGCTGAACCTATTAAGGCTTTTGTTTCAAATTATCTTGTAACTTCAGTTTTAGCTTTGTTAGTTGACAGAATTGAGGATTTTCCATTCTACATAATGTCTAATAAGATAATATATATAAGCTAGATGACTACAGCATGTTCAGGGCTGAAAGCTAAGTTTATCATGACAGTGGCCAATTACAACTCTATACATGAATTAGGAGTGTCATTACACTCAATTAGCAAGACTGCCACATAATCTGCTTAATACTCTGCTCTCTTTTCCCTAGGGTTTTGCAGACAGTCCTCATTACAGTGAACACTTGAATGACAGTCGATTAGGGCCCCATGAAGGATTGTCCCCGACACCTTTCATGAACTCAAATCTGATGGGTAAGTAGGTAATGCTCACAAGCAGCCCCTCAAAGCTTCTTGCCTTTGGAGACCTTTTCATCCCCTTGTCTCAGGATGACACACACAGCATCTGGACATTGGCAATCATCTGTTATCAGTTTGAGTTTCAGCCTTTAAAATGTTCTTCATTTGATTTATTCTCTCTATCTACTGGTAGAGTCCTAAAACATTAAAATTGATTAGCCTGAAATATAAATAAATAAATAAATATATATATACAGGTTGAGTCTCCCTTATCCAAAACGCTTGGGACCAGAGGTATTTTGGATATCGGATTTTTCCGTATTTTGGAATAATTGCATACCATAATGAGATATCATGGTGATGAGACCTAAGTCTAAGCACAGAATGCATTTATGTTACATATACACCTTATACACACAGCCTGAAGGTCATTTTAGACCATAGGTTCTCAAACTCGGTCCTCAGGACCCCACACAGTGCATGTTTTGCAGGTAACCCAGCAAGTGCACATGTGTATTAATTACTCACTGACACAGTTTAAAAGGTCCACAGGTGGAGCTAATTATCTCACTTGTGATTCTGTGAGGAGACCTGCAAAACATGTACCGTGTGGGGTCCTGAGGACTGAGTTTGAGAACCTGTGTTTTAGACAATATTTTTAATAACTTTGTGCATTAAACAAAGTGTGTCTACATTCACACAATTCATTTATGTTTCATATACACCTTATACACACAGCCGGGAGGCCATTTAATACAATATTTCAGCCTGGGATCAAGACCAGGGCGCAAAGAGACGCTCTGGTAGAGGACGTACACGACGGGGGAGGCAATGTGAAAGAGACCGTAAAAAAGACGGCAAAACCAAAGAAGTAATATTTAATTTATCTTCTAAATCCTTGACGGAAACTGAATATCATGTCCTTCAACGGGGGCTTAGTTTTATTCCAACTACTTACCATCATAGTTTTGAAAGCAAGGTTGATCTGGCTCGTTTCAACCGCCAATTACGTTTGAAAGAACATTTTTCACAGAAGAACACTGAACTGGTATCTAATCGTGACTGTCCTGTCCGTATTAAATCTCAATTTGATCCAGTTTCTACCAACATGTCCATACGTTCATTCACCCGAACTATGTACAGTGAAATTGATAGTCTTACTGTAAATCCAATTAAAGGTGGTGGTAATTTATCTCATGCAGAACGTCTTGCACTTAAGGATCTATCTATTCGGCAAGATATCACAATCCGCCCCGCCGATAAGGGGGGCGGTATTGTGATACAAGACCTTGAGGATTACATTCTTGAGGCTGAAAAACAGCTGACAGATACTAATGTATATACTAAATTGAGGCGAGATCCTACAGAGGAATATATCTGTGAACTCAGTCACGTGCTGCAAGGAGCGGCCAGTGAAGGATTGATTAATCAATATACTGTAGATGCTTTATTGACAAAATCACCAGTAGTTCCGGTTTTTTACACAATTCCGAAGTTGCATAAGAACTCTGTCAATCCTCCTGGCCGCCCCATAATTGCCGCACGTGACTCATTGTTTTATCATGTTGCTAGACATTTAGATCATTATTTGCAACCCATTATTCAGAATCAGATGACATATCTGAAAGATACCTTTGTATTCCTTGAAAAATTGAGTCATGTTACCCTGCCTGACGGAGAATGTTGGTTGTGTACAGCTGATATAGTCAGTCTGTACACAAACATCCCACATGAGAGGGGGATCTCTGCAGTAAGGAAGCTGATTGAGGGCAATCAGACATTGTATCATGGTCCTGATTTGAATGTTTTTGTTGATCTTCTAACTCTGGTATTGATACACAATTACTTTCTTTTCAACAAATGTTATTATTTACAGCGGTTGGGCTGTGCGATGGGGTCCCCAGTGGCCCCCGCATTTGCGAATGCTTTTATGTTCGAGTTGGAACAGCAATTATTTTTTAAGGATGAGTACATCCTTTTAAGTTCCTTCGTTACATAGATGACGCATTTTTATTATGGACAGGTCCTAGAGAGGCATTTATTCAAATGATGATGGAGATTAATTTAAGTGATCCTAACATTAAATTTACTTTTGACATTCAGAAACATAGCATCCATTTTTTGGATGTGAATGTTTCTGTCATTTCTTCAGGCTTCACTACCTCATTATACAGAAAGCCGACTGATTGCAATAATTATCTCCTAGCTTCCAGCCATCACCCTGAACCCCTTAAAAGGGGTCTTCCTTTTTCCCAATTGCTCCGAGTTCATCGTATTTGTAGTGATCAACAAGATGAACTGATACAAATGGATATTATGATACAGAGATTTCTGGAACGAGGGTATCCTAACAAATTGCTACAGCAAGCTAAGGCAAAAGCATTGCTGGCACCTAAAACTAATTATCAGTCGGATAGACAGAGTAATAGTGTTGATAATGCTATGGTGTTTGCTAGTAAATACTCTACGGCTAGTAAGAGGTTAACGTCAAAAGCTAAGAGAATTTGGCCTATAATACAATCTGACCCAGATTTAAAAGTATTGTCAAATAAACGTCTTCTGCCAAGTTATCACAGAGGGCGTAATCTAAAGGCCCATACACACTTGACGATGCACACATCGTTAACGACCGTCATTAACGACTTCCCTTGAACTTCCCTTGAACAGCTGAGCAAACGACATGAGCATACACACTACCAACGACCAAAGACGAAAGATGAAAGACCAAAGACGAAAGATGAAAGACCAAAGATGAAAGACCAAAGACGAAAGACCATAGACCATTCATCATTAAAGCATTCAAGCTGAACAGTTTATTAAAATAATGAGCTGGTGAACAGTGGCTTGGTCGTTGGTCGTTGGTCTTTCACACCATACACATTCAACGACGTCTCTGGTCGGTAACGACCATAGTGGAAATTGAGCATACATGCTCCACAGATGAACGATGGACGTTAACGTCCCGCGGGGCCGCGCATCGTTGGTCGTTGGATGCATACACACTTGACGATATAATGAACGACGTCGTTCATGAGGGCTGAAATGAACGACATCGTTCATTTTATCGTCAAGTGTGTATGGGCCTTTAGAGACATGCTAGTCCATTCAGATATCTCAGAATTTACAACTGTGAAACCCTCTAATTTTCTCACAAGAAAATATGGTAATTATAGATGCTTAGGATGCACTACATGCATCTACTTGGTAACAGGAGATACGATGTACCATCCTCATTCTGGGAAAGCTATCAAAATTTCCCATTGTCTTACATGTACTTCCCGGTTTGTTGTTTACTACATCAAGTGCCCTTGCGGGCTTCTTTATGTGGGAAAAACATCCTGCACATTTAGGGAGCGCATGGCACAACACCGGAGTGCCATTAAGCTAGCTATTGGAGGTAGGTCTTCGGAGCAGCCTGTAGCTAAACATTTTAAAGCCATGGGCCATAGTCTTTCCAGTTTGAGGTACAAAATGATAGATCATATACCTGAAAGTCGTAGATTAGGAGATCGCAATAAATTATTATTGCGTTGTGAGACCAAATGGATTTATTTCCTAAATACGATAGCACCCCATGGTTTGAATGAAACTATATCTTTTTCAAGTTTTCTTTATTAATGTTTTTACAGTCCTTAGATTAGTAATTGTGATATTTCCTTTATGTGAGACATACTGTGACTACTGCTTAGCGCTTTTATATGTTAACATTGTTACAGATTTGTAGCTATTGATATAGAAACATTATTACATGTTGGCATTAGCTTCGGCTTTTGATTATTATGTATCTATTTGTACCAGAACCTCCTATGGTTGTTCAAGGGTTAACGAGGTATTTCACTTTATTGTTCCGTTCTGGTTGACGTCGGCGGAAGTGTACGCTGCCGGCTGCACCTGAACATGTTTGCACATGGTGTTTAGAATGTATATAGGTAAGCACTGTTTTATATTACTTTATGTACGCCTGATGACTGTTTTATAATAAAACCGAAACGTTGCAGTCATCGACGGGGTGATGTCCTGTTATTTATAAGAAGTCCTGAGAGTGCCGCCCACACACATCACTATGCATGCAAGTACAATTGCCTGAGAGGGCACCGGGCATCTATTCTATTCTATTATTTCTTTGGAGTGCCGGGCTCTGGAACTGAGTGTGTGTGTGTGTGTGTGTGTGTGTGTATATGTGTATATATATATATATATATATATATATATATATATATATATTCCACATCAAATCTCCCCAAAAAATTGAAATGTCCACCACCCATCTCAGATTTTTACAAATTTGTTTTAGTTAAGAGAGGATGTCAAAACAACTGTTTCTGGCAAATATCTCGACTGTCTGACAATTTGTTTGCTAAGTATTGATTTATCAATTAATTTAATTATTTACTAATCGCGGCTACTTTATCCAGTTTATTTGAAGTATCACGGGTGTTAAGTAAGGATTCACCATGAAATTTGGACCCCTAAGATAACTCAACCTCCCGAATCGAAAAATCCAAACCAAATTACTTTATCTGCTTTTCATTTCGAGTTACGGTAAAAACGCACGTTTTTCTAAATACTTAAAACCGGTAGGTTCAATCAACATTAGAGATCCCAATTTTTGTTACGTGCTTAACAAAGGTATACATTATTACCACACAAAAAATCAGCATGGTACTCTGTTTCATAGTGGAGAAAAAAAAAAATCATGAAGTTGACGTTCAATTACTGTTGTACCGCATACATAATTAACACTAGAAACCATGAAGTGTAAAAACTTAAACATAACTTGATTTCCTAACTTATTTAATGTCACGGAATACATGGTAGAACAATCAAGTAAACTTAAAAGAAACCCATTGCATGCTGGCAGAACCTGAAAAATATAGAGGGAAAGCCCTTCCTGTACAAATCGTTCATCAGGTACAGCAGTTTTACGAAGATGATTTAACATTCTCTGATGTGCCCTGGAAAGAAAGTCTGTTTCTGTAAAAGTTCCAGGAGGAAATAGAATTCACAAACCGAAAAGGCTACTCCTAGAAAACTTGAAAGAGCTTTATCTTGCTTTAAAATACTGTTTACAGACATTCAAGTTGGATTGTCTAAGGGTTGTTCCTTACAACCTACATGGTGTATTAATTGGCATTGCTGCATGAGGTATGCATTCTGTGTGTATTTGCGAAACTCGCCAAAACGTAAAAAATTATTGGTTGCTGCTCTACCGCTAAAGATGGTCTACAAAGACCTAACTGAAATCCTTGTTTGTTCTTCAGTCTCAAAAACTTGTATGCTTCATGGATGTGATAAATGCCCAGGTCTGGAAGCACTTCAGAAAATAGTTGAAAAACTTTCATGGATGATGAGGACACAATTGTTTATAAGCAGTGGGTCCACACTGACCAAAGTAAATTGGTTACAATCACTAGTACCGTGGAACAATTCTGTGCAGAAAATTATTATTTTGTGTCAGGATGCAATTCAAGGATTCCACTGGGACACTTCACAAGCAACACTTAGCCCATTTGCTATTTACAGACAGAGCCTCGCTCATCTTTGCTGCAATGTGTGTGCACGGCATACGCATCGCAGCATATTGCAAATGCGCTGTGCTGCGACTGATCACAGACGGCGTTCCCTCCATAGGTTTCCTTTGGCGTGCATACGCATGCAATTACAGGCACACTTGCCGTGAGGTAACGATTAGCATGGCTACATCTGTTTTTTAGGCAAGATGATTTTGTGACACTTTAAACTGTGTGAGTCTGTGTCATAAGTGAAACCTGTGACCATGAAGCTTTAACTGGGCATGCCTTCATTACGGTAGTTATGAAACACTTAGCGGAACAATTACTGAAATTGGAGTATGTTCAGTACTTTAGTGATGGTGCTAGTAAACGTCTAGCCACCCGCACCAGTCTGCAAGCAGTGGAAACTCATCACATCTTGACACCTTTGTACCTGTATAGCTTGGTTGAAAAGATACATGGCATAGAGTTTTTCTACATGTCACAAAATGAAATACAAGACTGCACAACCAAGCTGCATAGCTGTCTAGAAACAGCAAAGACTGTGGTAGGAACACTTGCTCATCACCAATTTCGGCCTATTAGTTATGATGAACAATACATTTTCTGATTGTCATCAGACGACATGAAGATAGCAGGAACCACAGTTTGTGGGGTATCCAATTACAGGTGAAAATACATTGGGCGATTTTTCCCTATGTTTCACACAAATTTTTTTTTTAATTATTTCTTTTAAATTATTTCTTTTTTACAGACTATCCAATTTGGTCGCCTGTAAAAAAAAACAAAAACAAAAAAAAGCAAACATTAAACCTGTGGTAGAAACAGCCCCGTTTCCGTGGATTTGGTTTTGCTTTGAAACAAAATCCCTGGTAACCCGGCGCAAGCTAATTGCATAACCGTAGCTAAGTGCATAACCTCTTTAGTGTCACTATGACCATAGTCACAAAAAATGTAGACAAAAGTGATCTGCAACCTGGAACATACATAGCAGCAGTGTATGATAATATCTGGTACATTGGGTATATCATTCAATGTAATGAGGAGAAACAAGATGTGCTGGTACCAATCAACAAATGTGTTGTCCTGGCCTTCAGTGTTTTGTTCCTTTTATTCACATCCCCTGTGTAACAGAAGTGCCCACTATCCAAGGAAGCACTGTCCGCTGACACTTTAAGGAAAATTACAGACCGTTATAACCGGTTCCAAACAAGTGAAAGATAATGTGATTGTTGACTCAACTTAAGTTATAGACTCTAGTTATGTTTAAGTTTTTAAATTTCATGGTTTCTTGTGTTAATTATGTATGCAGTACAACAGTAATTGAACGTCAACTTCATGATTTTTTTCCCCTCCACTATGAAACAGAGTACCATGCTGATTTTTTTTTGTGTGTGGTAATAATGTATACCTTTGTTAAGCACATCAAAAAATTTGGGATATCTAGGGGTATGTTCAATAGAATTCGGATCCATTCCGACACTCATTTGTCGGAATGGATCCGTCTCTCTGCCTCTCCCCGTCCCTCCTCTCCCCGTCCCTCCTCTCCCCGTCTCTCCTCTCCCCGTCTCCGCATTCAGCAAGCGACGTCTCGCTTGCTGGAGCCGGGTGGACTGCTGTGAGCGGCGTCTGTGACATCCTCCGGCGCTGCTCTCCGTCTGCCCGCGGCTCTCCCGGTCTCTGCTCCTGCATCTCTTTTCGACTTTTTTTAAAGTCGAATTGAGATGGTCGAAAAGGGGGCCAAAACCTGTCGGTTTTGGCCCCGTTTTCGACACAAGCACGTGCATCGGCAGCTATTCCACCGATCCACGTGCTTTTCGACAAGTCGAATTCCTCGACTTGTCGAATAATTTGGGGTTAGACTTACCTTAGGGGGTGCTAATTTTGTGGTGATTCCTTAATAAACAACCGTCTTCAAATAAACGGAATAAAGAAGCCGCAATGAGTAAATTTAATACATTGGAAAATCAATATTTAATAAACAAATTGTCAGACAGTCGAGATATTTGGCAGAAAGTTTTTTTGACATCCTCTCAACTAAAAAAATGTAATAAAAATCTGAGATGGCTAGTGGACACACCTGGTTGAACTGACCAGGAATGACCTATATGTGTATGTGTGTGTATATATATATGTGTATATATATATATACATATATATATATGTGTATATATATATATATATATGTGTGTGTGTGTATGTATGTATGTATGTATGTATGTGTATGTATATATATATATATATATATATATATATATATATAAAATATGAATGTGTGTGTATATATGATATGTTGTTAGTGTCAGACGGCCGACACTCTAGTATATAAAATATGTATGTGTGTGTATATATGATATGTTATTAGTGTCAGACGGCCGACACTCCACTATTACAACAACTGGCCTGGGTTCCTTTCAAATGGTTGTACCATTCATACGTATTGCAGGGTCAGGAGGCACTCCTAGACAAAAATCAAATTCAGTAGATCATCTTTTGCCTGATGGCTGAAATTTGCATTATTTGTGTGTCTGGAAAAATATACATTGTTGGATTTAATTCTTCTTCCATCACTTTCCATTTTACATCTATCTAGTTGCAGATGGCTATCATATTGAGCCTATAATTTTACAACATTGATGTAAACCCTTTTGGTAGTCTGTGTTCCACATCTATTTGTGTTGGCTGCTGATATTGTGTAGTATGGTTGTGTCTGTGACCTATTTTACTATCTCGGTATTGTCCTTTTAAGACACTGCTATGGTAATCTAAATGGAT
Organism: Pseudophryne corroboree; assembly: GCF_028390025.1. Classification (NCBI taxonomy): domain Eukaryota; kingdom Metazoa; phylum Chordata; class Amphibia; order Anura; family Myobatrachidae; genus Pseudophryne; species Pseudophryne corroboree. The sequence continues at coordinate 295,685,620 of NC_086449.1, forward strand.
TAGCTAAATCCAAATCCTGGTGGTCTGCAATTTCTTTTGGAAGTCTTTCTGCTTTGTCTGTTTTCTTAATCTTTTTCAAAGCATTGGTGACTACGAAGGTAAATCTGATATCATCGTAAAATCTGCTGACATTTTAGTTTAGTCTCTAAAATATGCTGCAAACCTTATTTTACAGTAGGTTGCAAATTTTGGTTGTGTTTAATGTATGGAAATATGTCCATAATATGATTGCAATCTTTAACCAATTCATTCTTTAATAATTTATTGGTGTTTCCCAACTCTAGTCCTCAGGGATCCCTAACAGTGCATGTTTTGCAGATCTCCTCAGTATCGCAACTGAAATAATTTGCACCAACTGTGGATTTTATAAAATGTGTCAGCCAGTAATGGATACACCTGTGCACAAACTATGCGAACTTTAAAACCTATAAACTGTTAGGAGTCCCTGAGTATGGATATGTATCAAAGTTAGTTTATGTCAGAGTAAAGGTGGAATTAAGTTAGCCGCTGTAAATTCTTCCACGGGTAAAAAAAAACTTTCTTTTTTTTTGTCCTATGTTCTTTTTGGGCAATTCAATTAATGCACTTGTGTTTAGCAGAAAAAAATTACCCATTTCCGTGCGAAAAGCTCAGGATCTGGGATAAGTTCCCAGATCCAAGTGTTCTCACGAGCGTGGCCACAAAAAAAGTCAGTTATTGCAGATTTCTCTGACGTCCTAGTGGATGCTGGGGACTCCGTAAGGACCATGGGGAATAGCGGCTCCGCAGGAGACTGGGCACAGCTAAGAAAGATTTAGGACTACCTGGTGTGCACTGGCTCCTCCCACTATGACCCTCCTCCAGACCTCAGTTAGAATCCTGTGCCCGGCTGAGCTGGATGCACACTAGGGGCTCTCCTGAGCTCCTAGAGAGAAAGTATAGTTTAGGTTTTTTATTTTACAGTGAGATCTGCTGGCAACAGACTCACTGCAGCGAGGGACTAAGGGGAGAAGAAGCGAACCTACCTAACTGGTGGTAGCTTGGGCTTCTTAGGCTACTGGACACCATTAGCTCCAGAGGGATCGACCGCATGGAACCGGCCATTGATGTTCGGTCCCAGAGCCGCGCCGCCGGCCCCCTTACAGAGCCAGAAGCAAGAAGAGTCCGGAAAATCGGCGGCAGAAGACATCAGTCTTCACCAAGGTAGCGCACAGCACTGCAGCTGTGCGCCATTGCTCCTCATACACACTTCACACTCCGGTCACTGAGGGTGCAGGGCGCTGGGGGGGGCACCCTGAGCAGCAATATAAACACCTTGGCTGGCAAATATATCACAATATATAGCCCCAGAGGCTATATATGTGATAAATACCCCTGCCAGAATCCATAAAAAAGCGGGAGAAAAGTCAGCGAAAAAGGGGCGGAGCTATCTCCCTCAGCACACTGGCGCATTTTCTCTTCACAGTGCAGCTGGAAGACAGCTCCCCAGGCTCTCCCCTGTAGTTTTCAGGCTCAAAGGGTTAAAAAGAGAGGGGGGGCACTAAATTTAGGCGCAATATTGTTTATACAAGCAGCTATTGGGGGAAAAATCACTCAGTTATAGTGTTAATCCCTGCATTATATAGCGCTCTGGTGTGTGCTGGCATACTCTCTCTCTGTCTCCCCAAAGGACTTTGTGGGGTCCTGTCCTCAGTCAGAGCATTCCCTGTGTGTGTGTTGTGTGTCGGTACGGCTGTGTCGACATGTGGGATGAGGAAGGTTACGTGGAGGTGGAGCAGAGGCCGATAAATGGGATGTCGTCCCCTGTGGGGCCGACACCAGAGTGGATGGATAGGTGGAAGGTATTAACCGACAATGTCAACTCCTTACAAGGCTGGATGACGTAAAACAGCTGTGGGACAGCCGGCTTCTCAGCCCGCGCCTGCCCAGGCGTCTCAAAGGCCATCAGGGGCTCAAAAAAGCGCCCGTTACATCAGATGGCAGACACAGATGTCGACACGGAGTCTGACTCCAGTGTCGACGAGGTTGAGACATATACACAATCCACTAGGAACATCAGTTACATGATCTCGGCAATGAAAAATGTGTTACGCATTTCTGACATGAACCCAAGTACCACATAAATGGGGTTTTATTTTTGGGGAGAAAAAGCAGCCAGTGTTTTGTTCCCCCATCAGATGAATGAATGAAGTGTGTAAAGTAGCGTGGGTTCCCCCAATAAGAAACTGGTAATTTCTAAAAAGTTACTGATGGCGTACCCTTTCCCGCCAGAGGATAGGTCACGTTGGGAGATATCCCTTAGGGTGGATAAGGCGCTCACACGTTTGTCAAAAAAGGTGGCACTGCCGTCTTAGGATACGGCCACCTTGAAGGAGCCTGCTGATAAAAAACAGGAGGCTATCCTGAAGTCTGTATATACACACTCAGGTTATATACTGAGACCTGCAATTGCCTCAGCATAAATAGTGCTGCTGCAGCGTGGTCTGATACCCTGTCAGATAATATTAATACTCTAAGACAGGGATAATAGTTTGCTAACATAGAGCATATTAAAGATGTCGTCTTATATATAAAGGATGCACAGAGGGATATTTGCTGGCTGGCATCCAGAATTAATGCAATGTCCATTCTGCCAGGAGGGTATTAGAAACCCGGCAGTGGACAGGTGATGCTGCCTATAAAAGGCACATGGAGATTCTGCCTTATAAGGGTGAGGAATTGTTTGGGGATGGTCTCTGGGACCTCGTATCCACAGCAACAGCTGGGAAGAAAGAAAACATTTTTTTTTACCTCAGGTTTCCTCACAGCCTAAGAAAGCACCGTATTTTCAGGTACAGTCCTTTCGGCTTCAGAAAAGCAAGCGGGTCAAAGGCGCTTCCTTTCTGCACAGAGACAAGGGAAGAAGGAAAAAGCTGCACCAGCAGCCAGTTCCCAGGATCAAAAATCTTCCCCCGCTTCCTCTGAGTCCACCGCTTGACGTTGGGGCTCCACAGGTGGAGACAGGTGCGGTAGGGGCGCGTCTCGGGAACTTCAGGGACCAGTGGGTTTGCCCACAGGTGGATCCCTAGGTTCTGCAAATAGTATCACAGGGATACAGGCTGGAGTTCGAGGCGACTCCCCCTCACCGTTACCTCACCTCAGCCTTGCCTGCTGCCCTCGGAGAAAGGTAGTACTGGCGGCAATTCACATGCTGCACCTCCAGCAGGTGAAATCAAGGTACCCCTCCTTCAACAAGGCCGGGGTTACTATTCCAAAATGTTGTGGTACCGAAACCAGACGGTTCGGTGAGACCCATTCTAAAATTGAAAGCCTTGAACACTTATATACGAAGGTTCAAGTTCGAAATGGAATCGCTCAGGGCGATTATTGCAAGCCTGGAGAAATTCATGGTATCACTGGACATCAAGGATGCTTACCTGCATGTCCCTATTTACCCTCTTCACCAGGAGTACCTCAAAATTGTGGTACAGGATTGTCATTACCAATTCCAGACGTTGCCGTTGGTCTGTCCTCGGCACCGAGGTATTTACCAAGGTAATGGCCGAAATAATTATCCCGTACTTGGACGATCTCCTTATAAAGGCGAGGTCCAGGGAGCAGTTGTTCGGCGGAGTAGCACTATCTCGGGAAGTGCTACAACAGCACGGCTGGATTCTGAATATCCAAAGTCGCAGCTGGTTCCTACGACGCATCTACTGTTCCTGAGTATGGTTCTGGACACAGAACAGGATAAAAAGGGTTTCTCCCGGAGGAGAAGTCCAAGGAGTTGTCGTCTCTAGACAGAGACCTCCTAATACGTATATAGGTGTCGGTGCATCAATGCACGCGAGCCCTGGGAAGGATGGTAGCTTCTTACGAAGAAATTCCATTCGCCAGGTCCCATACAAGGATTTTCCAGTGGGATCTGTTGGACATGTGGTCCGGGTCGCATCTTCAGATGCATCGGCGGATACTCCTGTCTCCAAGGGCCAGGGTGTCGCTGTTGTGGTGGCTGCAGAGTGCTCATCTTCTAGGGGGCCGCAGATTCGGCATACAGGACTGGGTCCTGGTGACCACGGATGCCAGCCTTCGAGGCTGAGGGGCAGTCACACAGGGAAGAAACTTCCAAGGCTATGGAAAAGTCAGGAGACTTCCCTACACATAAATATTCTGGAACTAAGGGCCATTTACAATGCCCTAAGTCAGGCTAGACCCCTGCTTCAACACCGGCCGGTGCTGATCCAGTCAGACAACATCACGGCGGTCGCTCATGTAAACGACAGGGTGGCACAAGAAGCAGGATGGCGATGGCAGAAGCCACAAGGATTCTCCGATGGGCGGAAAATCATGTGTTAGCACTGTCAGCAGTGTTCATTCCCGGAGTGGACAACTGAGAAGCAGACTTTCTCAGAAGACACGACCTCCACCCGGGAGAGTGGGGACTTCATCCAGAAGTCTTCCAAATGATTGTACACCATTGGGAAAGGCCACAGGTGGACATGATGGTGTCCCGCCTCAACTAAAAGTTACAAAGATATTGCGCCAGGTCAAGGACCCTCAGACGATAGCTGTGGACGCTCTGGTAACACCGTGGGTGTACCAGTCGGTGTATGTGTTCCCTTCTCTGCCTCTCTTACCCAGGGTAATGAGAATAATGAGAGGAGTAAGAACTATACTCATTGTTCCGGGTGGGCCAAGAAGAGCTTGGTGACCAGAACTCCAAGAAATTATCTCAGAGGACCCATGGCCTCTGCCGCTCAGACAGAACCTGCTGCAGCAGGGGACCTGTCTGTTCCAAGACGTACCGCGGCTGCGTTGGACGGCATGGCGGTTGAACGCCGGATCCTGAAGGAAAAGGGAATTCCGGAGGAAGTTATCCCTACGCTATTTAAAGCTAGGAAAGAAGTGAACGCTAACCATTATCACCGCATATGGCGGAAATATGTTGCGTACTGTGAGGCCAGGAAGGCCCCAAAGGAGAAATTTCAGCTAGGTCGATTTCTGCACTTCCTACAGCCAGAGGTGACTATGGGCCTACAATTGGGTTCCATTAAGGTCCAGATTTCGGCTCTATCGATTTTCTTCCAAAATGGAACTGGCTTCACTGCCTGAAGTTCAGACTTTTGTTAAGGGAGGGCTGCATAGTCAGCCCCCGTTTGTGCCTCCAGTGGCACCGTGGGATCTCAACGTGGTGTTGGATTTCCTGAAGTCGCATTGGGTTGAGCCACTTAAATCTGTGGAGCTATAATACCTCACGTGGAAAGTGGTAATTCTGTGGGCCTTGGCGTCGGCCAGGCGTGTATCAGAATTGACAAAAGCCCTTATCTGTATTTTATATGGGAAAGGCGAAATTGAGGACTCGTTCCCAATTCCTTCCTAAGGTGGTATCAGTTTTTCATGTGAACCAACCTATTGTGGTGCCTGCGGCTACTTGGGACTTGGAGGATTCCAAGTTACTGGACGTAGTCAGGGCCCTGAAAAGTATATGTTTCCAGGACAGCTGGAGTCAGGAAGACTGACTCGCTATTTATCCTGTATGCACCCAACAAGCTGGGTGCTCCTGCTTCTAAGCAGACGATTGCTCGCTGGATCTGTAGCACGATTCAACTTGCACATTCTGCGGCTGGACTGCCGCACCCTAAATCTGTAAAAGCCCATTCCACGAGGAAAGTGGGCTCTTCTTGGGCGGCTGCCCGAGGGGTCACGGCTTTACAACTTTGCCGAGCTGCTACTTGGTCAGGGGCAAACACGTTTGCAAAATTCTACAAATTTGATACCCTGGCTGAGGAGGACCTTGAGTTCTCTCATTCGGTGCTGCAGAGTCATCCGCACTCTCCCGCCCGTTTGGGAGCTTTACGGAGTCCCCAGCATCCACTAGGACGTCAGAGAAAATAAGATTTTACTCACCGGTAAATCTATTTCTCGTAGTCCGTAGTGGATGCTGGGCGCCCGTCCCAAGTGCGTACTGTCTGCAATACTTGTATATAGTTATCATTAACTAAAAGGGTTATTGTTGAGCCATCTGTTGAGAGGCTCTGTTATGTTCATACTGTTAACTGGGTATCATATCACGAGTTATACGGTGTGATTGGTGTGGCTGGTATGAGTCTTACCCGGGATTCAAAATCCTTCCTTATTGTGTCAGCTCTTCAGGGCACAGTATCCTAACTGAGGTCTGGAGGAGGGTCATAGTGGGAGGAGCCAGTGCACACCAGGTAGTCCTAAATCTTTCTTAGCTGTGCCCAGTCTCCTGCGGAGCCGCTATTCCCCATGGTCCTTACGGAGTCCCCAGCATCCACTACGGACTACGAGAAATAGTTTTACCGGTGAGTAAAATCTTATTTTTGTTTCTCCTGTTTTCCGAGCAGATGACATAGAATCCCCAATTATGCTGGCTATCGGCACCAATTGATTTGCCCCCTGAGGATCAATTAGCCACGATAATTTATAGCGAGTAATTGAATTCCCTACCTAAATCTGTTAATAACTTGTTCTTTGACAGTCGTTCAAGGTGCCTTCCTCTTCAGGTGAACACAATAGGTCAGTTTAACACTGGCACCTTGTGAGTACATGCGCAGTATGTAAGTGTTATTGGTATGTGGTGCACCATTGGTCTTCTTGAATTATCTCAAACTTTATTATATACAGTGCATCCAGAAAGCTTTCATAGCGCTTCACTTTTTCCACATTTTGTTATGTTACAGCCTTATGCCAAAATGGAATAAATTCATTTTTTCTCTCTGAACTCTACATACAGTACCACATAATGAAAAAGTGAAAAAAAGGTTTTTTTTGAGATTTTTGTTAATTGATTAAAAATAAAAAAAACTGAGAAATCAAATGTACAGAAGTATTAACAGCTTTTGACATGAAGCCCAAAATTGAGCTCAGGTGCATCCCGTTTCCACTGATCATCCTTGAGATGTTGCTACAGCTTAATTGTAGTCCACCTGTTGTAAATTCAGTTGATTGGACATGATTTGGAAAGGCACACATCTGTCTATATAAGGTCCTACACTTGACAGTGCATGTCTGAGCACAAACCAAGCATGAAGTCAAAGGAATTGTCTGTAGACCTCAGAGACGGGATTGTCTTGAGGCACAAATCTTCGGAAGGGTACAGAAAAATATCTGCTGCTTTAAAGGTCCCAATGAGCACAGTTGCCTCCATCATCCGTAAATGGAAGAAGTTCGGAGCCACCAGGACTCTTCCTAGAGCTGGTCGGCTGTCTAAACTGAGCGATCGGGCAGTAGTGCCCTAGTCAGGAAAGTAGCCAAGGACCCAGTGGTCACTCTGTCAGTGCTACAGCATTCCTCTGTGGAGAGAGGAGAACATTCCAGAAAGACAACCATCTCTGCAGCAATCCACCAATCAGGCATGTATGGTAGAGTGGCCAGACAGAAGCCACTCCTTAGTAAAAAGCACATGGCAGTCCGCCTGGAGTTTGCCAAAATGCACCTGAAGGACTCTCAGACCATGAGAAACATAATTCTCAGGTCTGATGAGACAAAGATTGAACTCTTTGCTGTGAATGCCAGGTGTCATGTTTGGAGGAAACCAGAACCGCTCATTACCAGGCCAATACCATCCCTACAGTGAAGTATGGTGGTGGTGCCTTGGGGATGTTTTTCAGCGGCAGGAACTAGGAGGCTAGTCAGGATAGAAGGAAAGATGAATGCGGCAATGTACAGAGAGATCCTGGATGAAAACATGCTCCAGAGCGCTCTTGACGTCCGACTGGGGCGACGGTTCATCTTTCAGCAGGACAACGACCCTAAGCACACACTCAAGATATCAAAGGAGTGGCTATGTAGGACACCTCTGTGAATGTCCTTTAGTAACCGAACCCATACTTGAATCTGATTGAACATCTCTAGAGAGATCTGAAAATGGCTGTGCACCGACACTTCCCATCCAACCTGATGGCGCTTGAGAGATGCTGCATAGAGGAATGGGCGAAACTGGCTTAAGATAGGTGTGCCAAGCTTGTGGCATCCTATTCGAAAAGACTTGAGGCTGTAATTGCTGCCAAAGGTGTATCAACAAAGTATTAAGCAAAGGCTGTGAATACTTATGTACATGTGATTTCTTAGTTTTTAAAAAAAAAATAATAATAAATTTGCAAGAAGCTCAAAAACTTTTGTATTGTGTAGAATTTTGATGGAAAAAATTAATTAATGTAAACTATTATTAGGTATGTATGTATAAAAAAAAAATAAACGCCTTTTTTTTTTTTTTTTTTTTTTTTTTTTAGTAATTCATATTTAATTAAAATAAAGATTCCCCCCTTTTTATGCTTGGCTATCCTACTGAAAAACCATGTTGTAATATTTCTGCTATTAATGCATACCTATTAAATACACACATTGTGGCCAATTCATGATAATTCAGGGGCCCAAGGTTTTTTTTTTTATCAATAGCATCCCTGTGTGCAGGGGTGTTTCAACAGAGGAGGGAGCCTGTGTACTCCTCCGGGTGGGCCCTCTCCTCTGTACGGCGCTGTAGACTCCGGCATTGTGCATGCGCAGGTCTCGAGTAAACATGGCGCCCGTGCATGCGCTGCAGCCATTTTGGTGGCGATTTGTGCCACTGCGCCAGTCTGTGGACTCTGGACAGTTAAGTATTAAAATGAATGCGGTGTGGGCCCCCCTGGACCCAGTGGCCCGTGTGCACCGCACACATTGCACCCATTATAGAAACGCCAATGCCTGTGTGGGATCTTTTCTATGTTCCGAAATACACAGAGCATATACAGTGTGCTGCCTCACAATACTGCTTTTAAAAGTTCATTCTTTATGGGTTTGTGTCTAGATGGCTTTTTTTTTTTTTTTTTACAAAGCGTGATTTGTTGTGAAAGTGATGAATGCTCACCGTTACCATTGCAGATGTAGTATTCAATGGAGTTCATGTATGTATTGAATTGCTGTCCATGAAAAAGTATAATATACAGTGTTTATCACCAAGTGGCCGATTTAATTGTTTGTGTGTGCCCATTAGTACCTGGTTTAGCTACGCAAAGAGACTAATTCTGTCTAAAGTACAGTTTAGGACCCTCAAACCATGAAGTTAACGCACATTTCAGCTCGCACCTCAGGATGCTGCGAGCTGAAATGTTAAAGAAAAACACACTCACTACAGGGATATAACCCCCTGTAGAAAATCAGGAGCGCTGTCCGCACTAATTAAAGAAGACAATTAAAAATATTAACAATTAAAAATAAATATAATTTATTAATCCATAATGCTGCAGCATAGATGGCATTCAATCAACACATAATATGCATGTTAGATGTCATAATACAAACGATCCACATAAAACTAATAAATGGCTATACTTTACTATGTTTCTGAGGCTTGGACTTTGATATTGCTGTATTTCACAGTGTCCACTCATTTAATGATGAACAGGCTATTAGTAGCTTTTCAAACACTCAATGTGTTCAGAAGTCCTTAGTTCCTTAGTGTTCCAATTGAACATGTGTAAACCATGAAGTTAACGCACATTTCAGCTCGCACCTCAGGATGCTGCGAGCTGAAATGTTAAACTGGCTGCATGCGCGTCCAAATGGAGCAACAATTGAATTGCTCCGTTGGGTGCCATCTAGTGGTGGCCGAGGAGACTAACAATTGAATCGGCCCCCTGGAGTCAGCGTGTATACAAAACAGCCATGCTTGTGGAAACTAGATCATTGACAGACTCAGATAATCCAAATAAGTCACATCTGCAAGATTGAAGAAATCTTGAAAACATGAGCTGTCAGGGGTGCATGAGGCCTGGAGTAAAGAAACACTGCTCTAGTAGTATTTCTTACTTACCTTCACTGTTTTAAATCTACGCTATTAATGAAAATTGACCCTTGGCTGTTAATATATTTAAACATAACACACTATGAAAGTTGAGGTTAATGCTGGTTAATGCATATAAGCAGTTGTAGTCATTGAAAGTGTTAACAAGTGTAGCATTCAGCACCATATTTCATTTCTGCTGTTAGCACTTAAAAGAATCATTACTAAAACAGGAGGAATTATACTTCAAGAGGATGTTGTTATTTTGAGTATTATCCTCAGCCATAAGCGTATTTGCCTGAAGAGATAGTGGATTATAAAGTGTCACTGTCTTTCATGATGGAGCTCTTAAACACTTTAATGATCTTGTACATACCAGAAGAGAGCGAAAATTCTAACAAGGGTTGATAATGATTCAATAATGAACAATTTGCCACAGAAAGATGCATTTCCATATTCATTTAGTTATTTTTGAAGTGTGCTGTGCATGCAGCAAAGCTATTATGTAGCTTGTCTCTCGTGTTTCCAACTAATGAATTCCAGAATGATCCTGTTGATTCAGAGGCACAGAGATAGGGGCTTTGCTTTTAGCCAAGATGAAAAACGTGCAATCCGTTGGCACACGGGTAAGCAATTAGCATCAAACAGATTATTATAAGGACATCCTACTATAAGAAGCCTGTTGAGTTTTGACCATAGCTGTGATTTTCTTTAAGTGGCACTATTTAGAGTTTAAATTCTTTTCTGTATCCTTTTGTAGATTAATTATGGCGCTTTTAAACATAATAGATCTTCACATACAGTACAAGCTGATTTCATCCCACTGAGCAGCTATGATCTTGCTAGCTGCAATCATTAAAGCTGGCATCACATCAAATTCCCATATTACACAATCCTTTAACTGTATTGAAAAATTATGTTGCCAAACAGTGTGTATTAAATTGATTGACGATGCACTATATATATATATATGTATATGTGTGTGTGTATATATATATATATATATATATATATATATATGTATATGTATATATGTGTGTGTGTATATATATATATATATATATATATATATATTATTAAAGGCTGGCTATGATTGGCACTTCACCAACTTGAGCGTACCTGGTTGATTTCCTTTGAACATGCACTGACCCACAATGTAGCAGAGTATGGGCGGTGCTCCCTGTCTTATTAAATCACCACTGACGGCAAGGAGGGACTATGCAGTCAAGTGAGCCCGATGCATTGTTAATTTTGGTAAGGATTTTCAATTTAGTTTTAGTTGCTCACTTAAATTAAAGTTGGTTTAAAGTCACATTTCAGTGCCTTTTTGTAATTTGCTTTGGTTTAGTCAAGATTTAGTCAGTGGATCTCCCATTTTTATTTTAGTCTAGTTTTAGTCAATGTTATAGTCATAACTTTTACAGTTTAATGATACTGTAATGGATTTTGCTGAAGAACTTTTCTCTTAAAATACCTTTTTAACTACAGTATGTGGGGAATTCAATTGGCGGCAGGAAATTAAAAATCCCAGTTGCGCAGAATTTTGCTATTCAGTAACAGGACTGAAAATGAGACTCCGTGACTTCTATAGGTATTACTGCCTCTCTTTTTTTTTATTTTTCCACGCACCCCCAGAGCAAGTCTGATTTTTGTTTTCTTCAGGATTTAGTCAGTGGATCTCCATTTTCATTTTAGTCAAAGTCTAATTTAGTCCTGAAATAAACTCATTGACGAATACTTTTAGTCAGAATTTTCGTCGACAAATTCAACACTTGCCCAGTGAACCATGGGCCCAGGAGGCAAGTGTCCAAATCTGCAGGAGGCAGAAATGAATATTTCTCTGACGTCCTAAGTGGATGCTGGGACTCCGTAAGGACCATGGGGATTAGCGGCTGCGCAGGAGACTGGGCACAACTAAAGAAAGCTTTAGGACTACCTGGTGTGCACTGGCTCCTCCCACTAAGACCCTCCTCCAGACCTCGGTTAGATTCTTTTGCCCGGCTGAGCTGGATGCACACTAGGGGCTCTCCTGAGCTCCTAGAAAGAAAGTATATTTTAGGTTTTTTATTTTACAGTGAGATCTGCTGGCAACAGACTCACTGCAGCGAGGGACTAAGGGGAGAAGAAGCGAACCTACCTAACTGGTGGTAGCTTGGGCTTCTTAGGCTACTGGACACAATTAGCTCCAGAGGGATCGACCGCATGGAACCGGCCATTGATGTTCGGTCCCGGAGCCGCGCCCCCGGCCCCCTTACAGAGCCAGAAGCAAGAAGTGTTCCGGAAAATCGGCGGCAGAAGACATCAGTCTTCACCAAGGTAGCGCACAGCACTGCAGCTGTGCGCCATTGCTCCTCATGCACACCTCACACTCCGGTCACTGATGGGTGCAGGGCGCTGGGGGGGGGGGCGGCGCCCTGAGCAGCAATATAAACACCTTGCCTGGCAAAATTATCACAATATATAGCCCCAGAGGCTATATATGTGATAAATACCCCTGCCAGAATCCATAAAAAAGCGGGAGAAAAATCCGCGAAAAAGGGGCGGAGCTATCTCCCTCAGCACACTGGCGCCATTTTCTCTTCACAGTGCAGCTGGAAGACAGCTCCCCAGGCTCTCCCCTGTAGTTTTCAGGCTCAAAGGGTTAAAAAGAGAGGGGGGGCACTAAACTTAGGCGCAATATTGTTTATACAAGCAGCTATTGGGGGAAAAATCACTCAGTTATAGTGTTAATCCCTGCATTATATAGCGCTCTGGTGTGTGCTGGCATACTCTCTCTCTGTCTCCCCAAAGGACTTTGTGGGGTCCTGTCCTCAGTCAGAGCATTCCCTGTGTGTGTGCTGTGTGTCGGTACAGCTGTGTCGACATGTGGGATGAGGAAGGTTACGTGGAGGTGGAGCAGAGGCCGATAAATGGGATGTCGCCCCCTGTGGGGCCGACACCAGAGTGGATGGATAAGTGGAAGGTATTAACCGACAATGTCAACTCCTTACATAGAAGGCTGGATGACGTAAAACAGCTGTGGGACAGCCGGCTTCTCAGCCCGCGCCTGCCCAGGCGTCTCAAAGGCCATCAGGGGCTCAAAAAAGCGCCCGTTACCTCAGATGGCAGACACAGATGTCGACACGGAGTCTGACTCCAGTGTCGACGAGGTTGAGACATATACACAATCCACTAGGAACATCCGTTACATGATCTCGGCAATGAAAAATGTGTTACGCATTTCTGACATGAACCCAAGTACCACATAAAAGGGGATTTATTTTTGGGGAGAAAAAGCAGCCAGTGTTTTGTTCCCCCATCAGATGAATGAATGAAGTGTGTAAAGTAGCGTGGGTTCCCCCGATAAGAAACTGGTAATTTCTAAAAAGTTACTGATGGCGTACCCTTTCCCGCCAGAGGATAGGTCACGTTGGGAGATATCCCTTAGGGTGGATAAGGCGCTCACACGTTTGTCAAAAAAGGTGGCACTGCCGTCTTAGGATACGGCCACCTTGAAGGAGCCTGCTGATAAAAAGCAGGAGGCTATCCTGAAGTCTGTATATACACACTCAGGTTATATACTGAGACCTGCAATTGCCTCAGCATAAATAGTGCTGCTGCAGCGTGGTCTGATACCCAGTCAGATAATATTAATACTCTAAGACAGGGATAATAGTTTGCTAACATAGAGCATATTAAAGTCGTCGTCTTAGATATAAAGGATGCACAGAGGGATATTTGCCGGCTGGCATCCAGAATTAATGCAATGTCCATTCTGCCAGGAGGGTATAAGTACCCGGCAGTGGACAGGTGATGCTGCCTATAAAAGGCACATGGAGATTCTGCCTTATAAGGGTGAGGAATTGTTTGGGGATGGTCTCTGGGACCTCGTATCCACAGCAACAGCTGGGAAGAAAAATTTTTACCTCAGGTTTCCTCACAGCCTAAGAAAGCACTGTATTTTCAGGTACAGTCCTTTCGGCGTCAGAAAAGCAAGCGGGTCAAAGGCGCTTCCTTTCTGCACAGAGACAAGGGAAGAAGGAAAAAGCTGCACCAGCAGCCAGTTCCCAGGATCAAAAATCTTCCCTCGCTTCCTCTGAGTCCACCGCATGACGTTAGGGCTCCACAGGTGGAGACAGGTGCAGTAGGGGCGCGTCTCGGGAACTTCAGGGACCAGTGGGCTTGCCCACAGGTGGATCCCTAGGTTCTGCAAATAGTATCACAGGGATACAGGCTGGAGTTCGAGGCGACTCCCCCTCGCCGTTACCTCACATCAGCCTTGCCTGCTGCCCTCGGAGAAAGGTAGTACTGGCGGCAATTCACAAGCTGTACTTCCAGCAGGTGAAATCAAGGTACCCCTCCGTCAACAAGGCCGGGGTTACTATTCCAAAATGTTGTGGTACCGAAACCAGACGGTTCGGTGAGAACCATTCTAAAATTGAAAGCCTTTGAACACTTCTATACGAAGGTTCAAGTTCAAAATGGAATCGCTCAGGGCGATTATTGCAAGCCTGGAGAATTTCATGGTATCACTGGACATCAAGGATGCTTACCTGCATGTCCCTATTTACCCTCTTCACCAGGAGTACCTCAAAATTGTGGTACAGGATTGTCATTACCAATTCCAGACGTTGCCGTTGGTCTGTCCCCTGCACCGAGGTATTTACCAAGGTAATGGCCGAAATAATTATCCCGTACTTGGACGATCTCCTTATAAAGGCGAGGTCCAGGGAGCAGTTGTTCGGCCGAGTAGCACTATCTCGGGAAGTGCTACAACAGCACGGCTGGATTCTGAATATTCCAAAGTCGCAGCTGGTTCCTACGACGCGTCTACTGTTCCTGGGTATGGTTCTGGACACAGAACAGGATAAAAAGGGTTTCTCCCGGAGGAGAAGTCCAAGGAGTTGTCGTCTCTAGACAGAGACCTCCTAATACGTATACAGGTGTCGGTGCATCAATGCACGCGAGCCCTGGGAAGGATGGTAGCTTCTTACGAAGAAATTCCATTTGCCAGGTCCCATGCAAGGATTTTCCAGTGGGATCTGTTGGACAAGTGGTCCGGGTCGCATCTTCAGATGCATCGGCGGATAACCCTGTCTCCAAGGGCCAGGGTGTCGCTGTTGTGGTGGCTGCAGAGTGCTCATCTTCTAGGGGGCCGCAGATTCGGCATACAGGACTGGGTCCTGGGGACCACGGATGCCAGCCTTCGAGGCTGGGGGGCAGTCACACAGGGAAGAAACTTCCAAGGCTATGGAAAAGTCAGGAGACTTCCCTACACATAAATATTCTGGAACTAAGGGCCATTTACAATGCCCTAAGTCAGGCTAGACCCCTGCTTCAACACCGGCCGGTGCTGATCCAGTCAGACAACATCACGGCGGTCGCTCATGTAAACCGACAGGGCGGCACAAGAAGCAGGATGGCGATGGCAGAAGCCACAAGGATTCGCTGATGGGCGGAAAATCATGTGTTAGCACTGTCAGCAGTGTTCATTCCCGGAGTGGACAACTGAGAAGCAGACTTTCTCAGAAGACACGACCTCCACCCGGGAGAGTGGGGACTTCATCCAGAAGTTTTCCAAATGATTGTACACCGTTGGGAAAGGCCACAGGTGGACATGATGGCGTCCCGCCTCAACAAAAAGCTACAAAGATATTGCGCCAGGTCAAGGGATCCTCAGGCGATAGCTGTGGACGCTCTGGTAACAACGTGGGTGTACCAGTCGGTGTATGTGTTCCCTACTCTGCCTCTCTTACCCAGGGTAATTAGAATAATAAGAAGGAGAGGAGTAAGAACTATACTCATTGTTCCGGGTTGGCCAAGAAGAGCTTGGTAATCAGAACTCCAAGAAATGATCTCAGAGGACCCATGGCCTCTGCCGCTCAGACAGGACCTGCTGCAGCAGGGGGCCTGTCTGTTCCAAGACGTACTGCGGCTGCGTTTGACGGCATGGCGGTTGAACGCCGGATCCTGAAGGAAAAGGGCATTCCGGAGGAAGTTATCCGTACGCTATTTAAAGCTAGGAAAGAAGTGAACGCAAACCATTATCACCGCATATGGTGGAAATATGTTGCGTGCTGTGAGGCCAGGAAGGCCCCAAAGGAGAAATTTCATTTAGGTCGATTTCTGCACTTCCCACAGTCAGAGGTGACTATGGGCCTAAAATTGGGTTCCATGAAGGTCCAGATTTAGGTTCTATCGATTTTCTTCCAAAATAGAACTGGCTTCACTGCCTGAAGTTCGGACTTTTGTTAAGGGAGTGCTGCATAGTCAGCCCCCGTTTGTGCCTCAAGTGGCACCGTGGGATCTCAACGTGGTGTTGGATTTCCTGAAGTCGCATTGGGTTGAGCCACTTAAATCCGTGGAGCTACAATACCTCACGTGGAAAGTGGTCATGCTGTGGGCCGTGGCGTCGGCCAGGCGTGTATCAGAATTGGCGGCTTTGTCAAACAAAAGCCCTTATCTGTATTTTATATGGATAAGGCGGAATTGAGGACTCGTTCCCAATTCCTTCCTAAGGTGGTATCAGTTTTTCATGTGAACCAACCTATTGTGGTGCCTGCGGCTACTTGGGACTTGGAGGATTCCAAGTTACTGGACGTAGTCAGGGCCCTGAAAAGTATATGTTTCCAGGACGGCTGGAGTCAGGAAAACTGACTCGCTATTTATCCTGTATGCACCCAACAAGCTGGGTGCTCCTGCTTCTAAGCAGACTATTGCTCGCTGGATCTGTAGCATGATTCAACTTGCACATGCTGCGGCTGGACTGCCGCACCCTAAATCTGTAAAAGCCAATTCCACGAGGAAAGTGGGCTCTTCTTGGGCGGCTGCCCGAGGGGTCTCGGCTTTACAACTTTGCCGAGCTGTTACTTGGTCGGGTTCAAACATTTTTGCAACAGTCTACAAGTTGATACCCTGGCTGAGGAGGACCTAGAGTTTGCTCATTCGGTGCTGCAGAGTCATCCGCACTCTCCCGCCCGTTTGGGAGCTTTGGTATAATCCCCATGGTCCTTACGGAGTCCCAGCATCCACTTAGGACGTCAGAGAAAATAAGATTTTACTCACCGGTAAATCTATTTCTCGTAGTCCGTAGTGGATGCTGGGCGCCCATCCCAAGTGCGGATTGTCTGCAATACTTGTTTATAGTTATTGCCTAACTAAAGGGTTATTGTTGAGCCATCTGTTGAGAGGCTCAGTTATATTTCATACTGTTAACTGGGTATAGTATCATGAGTTATACGGTGTGATTGGTGTGGCTGGTATGAGTCTTACCCGGGATTCAAAATCCTTCCTATTTGTGTCAGCTCTTCCGGGCACAGTATCCTAACTGAGGTCTGGAGGAGGGTCTTAGTGGAAGGAGCCAGTGCACACCAGGTAGTCCTAAAGCTTTCTTTAGTTGTGCCCAGACTCCTGCGGAGCCGCTAATCCCCATGGTCCTTACGGAGTCCCAGCATCCACTATGGACTACGAGAAATAGATTTACCGGTGAGTAAAATCTTATTAAAACTCTGACGGTTATGGAAGCCAAGCCAGGTCAGAAGCAACAGGACTGAGAGCGGTATGCAATTTGCTCTGGTAATCTCGGAGCTGTTAATTTCGCCCCTCTGCCTATTCAATGGGGGTCCGTTTTCACCTGTTTTTTTAGGGAAATTTTCACCAATGCCAATTCACTTTTTTCTTTTTTTTGAAAAGGCATTGGTGAAAAATAATTCAATCTGCAAAAACGCGGGCCACATTTTCTCTTACATCCTAGTGGATACTAGGGAATTCTAGATTACCATGGGGTATAGATCGGGTACACTGGTGCCTGGCGCTTTAAGAATCTAATAGTGTGTGCTGGCTCCTCCCCTCAATGCCCCTCCTAGCATACTCAGTTTTGAAAATGTGCCCAAGCAGCCGGGTGCATTCTGTTGCTCTGCAGAGTTTTCTTCAGACATTTATTTTGATTTATTATTTTTAGGCACACTGGTTGGCAACCAGCCTGCCTGCATCGTGGGACTTAAGGGGGGGACCAAACCAACTTTCTTAGGGTTAATGGTTCGTCATCCCAGCTGACAGGACACTGAGCTCCTGAGTTGTTGATCTCACACTCCCAGAGGGTGAGCCCACGCCGGCAGCATGCCGCCACCCCTTAACAGATGCAGAAGACAGAGGGACCATGACGCGGTGTGGTGAATGTTACATCGGGGCCCCGGTTAGCGGGTCCCCGGTGCGTGATGGTGGCATGAGGGACAGTGTCCACCCAACTCTGGGCGTCGGTGCACACTGACTACCCAGACTAGCAACAAGTAAACGGGGGCTCTGTGCTCTCATTTTTAGATTGCCAGTATAAAGAAATTATGAAGGGACCACGCACCATTATGGCGGCGGGGCTTCCTGGAGAGCAGACCAGAAGGCGAAAGCGCCATTTCCTGCTGCTGCTTCACAGGCAGCACACGGACACTGCTCCTCCAGGACCCACTGAATCACCATTGTAAACTGGTACCAGGGGGTTATAGTGAGGGGGGAGCGCTAGTTCAGCGGTTTTACCGCTGGGAGGAAAATTACACTAAGAGGTCACCCAGCGGGGCGCTGCTCAGTCTGTGGTGAAGTGTGCTGGGACCCATATCTCTCTCACAGCAGCAAATTTGTTAGCAGTTGGCCAGAACCATGTGCACTGCAGGGAGAGGGGGGGGGGGGGGGGTTGTCAGATATAACGTGCAGAGAGAGTTAGATTTGGGTGGGGTGTGTGCAAACTGAAATCTAAATTGCTGTGTAAAAATAAAGTAGCCAGTATTTACCCTGCACAGAAACACTATAACCCACCCAAATCTAACTCTCTCTGCAAATGTTATATCTGCCCCCCCCTGCAGTACACATGGTTTTGCCCAACTGCTAACAAATTTGCTGCTGCAATCAACTCTGAATTACACCCTCTGTGTCACTCCTTTCTGGGTGGTCCGGGTTAGTGTGCTTATCTCACTAATATTACTGTGTTTTTCATACTAATCTGTGTACAAGCATGTCTGCAAATAAATCTGTGTGTACTTTATGCAAAGCTAGGTTTACACCTTCCTCACAAAGTTCACTGATGTGTACCCAATGCTCAATTCCTTCACAGGGTAGTGAGGTGCAGGCACCAGAGTGGATGGACTCATTTAAAACTTTGATTTCCAATATTAATGCAGAGCTAGCTACGGCTAAGCAAGAAAGGCAAGCCCTGAAACAAACTATGGTCACGTTTATGGTAACTGCTGCAGACCACAGACAGGCTCTTCAGCCCCTCCTGTTGGTCTCTCACAAACGCACTCTTCCTCAATTGTTACAATCTGATTCTGATACTGAACTATCAGCTTGATGAGGGAGAGGTTGAGGTAGATGAGGATGATTCCCTGTCCCTGGATGTTGAAGCCCGCATTTATGCCATTAGAGGTGCTTAACATCCCTAATAAGGAGGAAGAGCAGGCAGAGGAATCATATTTCTCTAACGTCCTAGTGGATGCTGGGGACTCCGTAAGGACCATGGGGAATAGCGGGCTCCGCAGGAGACTGGGCACTCTAAAGAAAGATTTAGTACTATCTGGTGTGCACTGGCTCCTCCCTCTATGCCCCTCCTCCAGACCTCAGTTAGAATCTGTGCCCGGCCGAGCTGGGTGCTCCTAGTGGGATCTCCTGAGCTTGCTAGAAATGAAAGTATTTTGTTAGGTTTTTTGTTTTCAGAGAGCTTCTGTTGGCAACAGACTCTCTGCTACGAGGGACTGAGGGGAGAGAAGCAAACCTACTCACGGCAGCTATGTAGCGCTTCTTAGGCTACTGGACACCATTAGCTCCAGAGGGATCGAACACAGGTACCTAACCTTGATCATCCGTTCCTGGAGCCGCGCCGCCGTCCCCCTCGCAGAGCCAGAAGAACAGAAGCATGAAGACATCGAAATCGGCAGCTGAAGACTCCTGTCTTCACTTAAGGTAGCGCACAGCACTGCAGCTGTGCGCCATTGCTCCCACAGCACACCGCACACTCCGGTCACTGTAGGGTGCAGGGCGCAGGGGGGGGCGCCCTGGGCAGCAATTAAGTACCTTTTTTGGCAAAAAGAGACATATATACAGTCTGGGACTGTATATATGCCAGAGCCCCTGCCATTTTTTATACATTAAAGCGGGACAGAAGCCCGCCGCTGAGGGGGCGGGGCCTTCTTCCTCCGCACACCAGCGCCATTTTCTCTTCACAGCTCCGCTGGAAGGACGCTCCCCAGGCTCTCCCCTGCAGTATACAGGTACATTAGAGGGTAAAAAAGAGAGGGGGCACATAAATTTAGGCGCAGTATATATACATATATTAACAGCAGCTACAGGGTAAACACTAAGGTACTGTGTAATCCCTGGGTGATATAGCGCTGGGGTGTGTGCTGGCATACTCTCTCTCTGTCTCCCCAAAAGCCTTTTGTGGGGTCCTGTCCTCAGTCAGAGCATTCCCTGTGTGTGTGCTGTGTGTCTGTACGCCTGTGTCGACATGTTTGATGAGGAAGGATACGTGGAGGCAGAACAAGTGCAGCGGAGTGTGGTGTCGCCGCCGACGGTGCCGACACCGGATTAGATGGATATGTGGAAGGTGTTAAATGATAATGTAAACTCCTTGCATAACAGATTGGATAAAACTGTAACCGGGGGACAGGCAGGGTCTCAACCCATGCCTGCTCCTGCAGCGCAGAGGCCGTCAGGGTCCCAAAAGCGCACACTATCCCAGATAGTTGACACAGATGTCGACACGGAATCTGACTCCAGTGTCGATGACGATGAGGCAAAGTTGCAGCCTAAAATGACTAAAGCCATACGCTACATGATTGTAGCTATGAAGGATGTATTACACATTTCTGAGGAAAATCCTGTCCCTGACAAGGGGATTTATATGTATGGGGAGAAAAAGCATGAAGTGACTTTTCCCCCTTCCCATGAATTAAATGAATTATGTGAAAAAGCGTGGGATTCCCCTGACAGGAAGGTGATAGTTTTCAAGAGATTACTCATACCGTATCCTTTCCCGCCAACGGACAGGTTACGCTGGGAATCCTCCCCTAGGGTAGACAAGGCGTTGACACGCTTGTCTAAGAAGGTGGCCCTGCCGTCTCCAGATACGGCCGCCCTAAAGGATCCTGCAGATAGAAAGCAGGAAGCTATCCTGAAGTCAGTTAATACACATTCTAGCACACTGCTGAGGCCAGCAATTGCTTCGGCCTGAATGTGTAGTGCGGTAGCTGCATGGACGGATTCTCTGTCTGAGGAGTTAGATACCCTGGACAGGGACACTGTTCTACTGACCCTGGCACATATCAAGGACGCGGTCCTATATATGCGGGATGCCCAGAGGGACATTTGCCTGCTGGGCTCTAGAGTTAACGCTATGTCCATTTCTGCCAGAAGGGTCCTGTGGACTCGGCAATGGACAGGGGATACCGACTCTAAAAAACACATAGAGGTTTTACCTTATAAGGGTGAGGAATTGTTTGGGGACGGTCTCTCGGACCTAGTTTCCACAGCTACGGCTGGGAAGTAAAATTTCTTACCTTATGTCCCTCCACAACCAAAGAAAGCACCGTATTACCAAATGCAGTCCTTTCGTTCTCAGAGGAGCAAGAAGGTCAGAGGTGCGTCCTTTCTTGCCAGAGGCAGGGGTAGAGGAAAAAATCTGCACCACGCAGCTAGTTCCCAGGAACAAAAGTCTTCCCCGGCTTCCACTAAATCCAACGCATGACGCTGGGGCTCCACAGGCGGAGCCAGGAGCTGTGGGGGCGCGTCTCCGACATTTCAGCCACCAGTGGGTTCGCTCACAGGTGGATCCTTGGGCTATACAAATTGTGTCTCAGGGATACAAGCTGGAATTCGAGGTGATGCCCCCTCACCGTTACCTAAAATCGGCCTTACCAACTGCCCCCATGGAAAGGGAGATAGTGGTGGAGGCAATTCACAAACTTTTTCTCCAGAAAGTGGTGGTAGAGGTCCCCCCCCTTCAACGGGGAAGGGGCTACTATTCCACTATGTTTGTGGTACCGAAACCGGACGGTTCGGTCAGACCCATTTTAAATTTAAAATCCCTGAACATTTATCTGAAGAAATTCAAGTTCAAAATGGAATCGCTCAGAGCGGTCATTGCAAGCCTAGAGGGAAGGGGATTTTATGGTGTCTCTGGACATCAAGGATGCTTACTTGCATGTCCCCATTTATCCGCCTCATCAGGAGTACCTCAGGTTTGTGGTACAGGACTGTCATTACCAATTCCAGACGTTGCCGTTTGGCCTGTCCACGGCACCGAGAGTGTTTACCAAGGTGATGGCGGAGATGATGGTGCTCCTTCGGAAGCAGGGGGTTACAATTATCCCATACTTGGACGATCTCCTCATAAAGGAGAGGTCCAGGGAGCAGTTGCTGATCAGTGTAGCACACTCTCAGGAAGTGTTGCGTCAGCACGGCTGGATTCTGAACATTCCAAAGTCGCAGCTGATTTCTGCGACGCGTCTGCCCTTCCTGGGCATGATTCTGGACACAGACCAGAAGAAGGTGTTTCTCCCGGAGGAGAAGGCTCAGGAGCTCGTGACTCTGGTCAGAGACCTCCTAAAACCGAAACAGGTGTCGGTTCATCGCTGCACGTGAGTCCTGGGAAAGATGGTGGCGTCATACGAAGCCATTCCCTTCGACAGGTTCCATGCGAGGATCTTTCAGTGGGATCTGCTGGACAAGTGGTCCGGATCGCATCTTCAGATGCATCGGATGATCACCCTGTCCCCCAGGGCCAGGGTGTCAATTCTGTGGTGGCTACAAGGTGCTCACCTCCTCGAGGGCCGCAGATTCGGCATACAGGACTGGGTCCTGGTGACCACGGATGCAAGCCTCCGAGGGTGGGGGGCAGTCACTCAAGGAAGAAACTTCCAAGGGTTGTGGTCAAGTCAGGAGACTTGTCTGCACATCAATATCCTGGAACGAAGGGCCATATACAACGCCCTGAGTCAAGCGGAGCCTCTGCTTCGAAACCAACCAGTGCTGATTCAGTCAGACAACATCACGGCAGTGGCCCATGTGAACCGCCAGGGCGGCACAAGAAGCAGGGTGTCCATGGCAGAAGCCACCAGGATTCTTTGGTGGGCGGAGAATCACGTACTAGCACTGTCAGCAGTGTTCATTCCGGGAGTGGACAACTGGGAAGCAGACTTCCTCAGCAGGCACGACCTCCACCCGGGAGAGTGGGGACTTCATCAAGAAGTCTTCACGCAGATTACAAATCGATGGGAACTGCCACAGGTGGACATGATGGCATCCCGCCTCAACAAAAAGCTAAAAAGGTATTGCGCCAGGTCAAGGGGGACCCTCAGGCGATAGCTGTGGACGCACTAGTGACACCGTGGGTGATCCAGTCGGTCTATGTGTTTCCTCCTCTTCCTCTCATACCAAAGGTGCTGAGAATTGTAAGAAAAACAGGAGTGAGAACAATACTCATTGTTCCGGATTGGCCAAGAAGGACTTGGTACCCGGAATTGCAAGAAATGCTCACAGAGTACCCGTGGCCTCTGCCTCTCAGACAGGACCTGTTACAACAAGGGCCCTGTCTGTTCCAAGACTTACCGCGGCTGCGTTTGATGGCATGGCGGTTGAACACCGGATCCTAGCAGAAAAGGGCATTCCGGAAGCAGTTATTCCTACGCTGATAAAGGCTAGGAAGGACGTGACAGCAAAACATTATCACCGTATATGGCGAAAATATGTTGCTTGGTGTGAGGCCAGGAAGGCCCCTACAGAGGAATTCCAACTGGGTCGATTCCTGCACTTCCTACAGTTGGGTGTGACTTTGGGCCTGAAATTAGGGTCCATAAAGGTCCAGATTTCGGCCCTATCCATTTTCTTTCAAAAAGAACTGGCTTCACTGCCTGAGGTTCAGACGTTTGTTAAGGGAGTGCTGCATATTCAGCCTCCTTTTGTGCCACCAGTGGCACCTTGGGATCTTAACGTGATGTTGAGTTTCCTGAAATCCCACTGGTTTGAGCCACTTAAGACGGTGGAACTAAAGTATCTCACGTGGAAAGTGGTCATGCTGTTGGCCCTAGCCTCAGCTAGGCGTGTGTCAGAATTGGCGGCTTTGTCATGTAAAAGCCCCTATCTGGTTTTCAATATGGACAGGGCAGAATTGCGAACTCGTCCGCATTTTCTGCCAAAGGTGGTGTCAGCTTTTCATCTGAACCAACCTATTGTGGTGCCTGCGGCTACTCGTGACTTGGAGGATTCCAAGTTGCTTGATGTAGTCAGGGCTTTGAAGATCTATGTTGCCAGGACAGCTGGAGTCAGGAAGACTGACTCGCTGTTTATTCTGTATGCATCCAACAAGCTGGGTGCTCCTGCTTCAAAGCAAACCATTGCTCGCTGGATCTGTAACACGATTCAGCAGGCTCATTCTGCGGCTGGATTGCTGCATCCAAAATCAGTAAAAGCCCATTCCACGAGGAAGGTGGGCTCTTCTTGGGCGGCTGCCCGAGGGGTCTCGGCATTACAGCTTTGCCGAGCTGCTACTTGGTCGGGTTCAAACACATTTGCAAAGTTCTACAAGTTTGATACCCTGGCTGAGGAGGACCTGGTGTTTGCCCATTCGGTGCTGCAGAGTCATCCGCACTCTCCCGCCCGTTTGGGAGCTTTGGTATAATCCCCATGGTCCTTATGGAGTCCCCAGCATCCACTAGGACGTTAGAGAAAATAAGATTTTACTTACCGGTAATTCTATTTCTCGTAGTCCGTAGTGGCGGCTGGGCGCCCGTCCCTAGTGCGGACTTTCTGCAATACGTGTATATAGTTATTGCTTGATAAAGGGTTATGTTATGTTGGCATCCATTGGTTGATGCTCTGTTGTTTGTTCATACTGTTAACTGGGTAAGTTTATCACAAGTTATACGGTGTGATTGGTGTGGCTGGTATGAGTCTTACCCTGGATTCCAAAATCCTTTCCTTGTAATGTCAGCTCTTCCGGGCATAGTTTCCTTAACTGAGGTCTAGAGGAGGGGCATAGAGGGAGGAGCCAGTGCACACCAAATAGTACTAAATCTTTCTTTAGAGTGCCCAGTCTCCTGCGGAGCCCGCTATTCCCCATGGTCCTTACGGAGTCCCCAGCATCCACTACGGACTACGAGAAATAGAATTACCGGTGAGAAAATTCTTATTTTTAACGTGAAGCCTAAGTCCTCTGCTTCCTTCCCGGTTTTTAAGGAATTAGATTCTCTCGCTAGAACAACATGGATTAATCCTGAAAAGAAATGTATTACCCCTAAACGGGTGTTAAATTTTTTCCCGGCAGAGGATAGGAAGGTCTAGGAAACGCCGATGTTGGATACCCCTGTATCCAGGCTGTCATGTAAGATAGTTTTACCTGTATTGGGGGCTGTTTCCCTTAAAGACTCAGCTGATCGCAAGATTAAAATCACTCTTAAATCAATTTATACTGCAGAAGGGGTTGCCCAACGCCCTACCATAGTATGCGGCTGGATTTCTGGAGCCATGGTAAAATTGTCCGATGCAATTCTGAAAGGGTTGCTCACACTACCTCAGGAAGAGATGGCTACGTTACTACAACACATCCAAGATGCTGCAAACTTTGAGTGAGGCTGTTAAAGAACTTCGTATCATTAACGGTCGTACTACTGCTATGGCAGTATCGGCTCGTAGAGCACTGTGGATACGTCAGTGGTCAAAAAACGGGTTGAAAACCTTCCTTTTACAGGTGATGCCTTATTTGGTGAAGAACTGAACAAGTGAATATCTCAGGCAACTGCAGGTGAATCTACGTATCTGCCGTCTGCTCCACCACCCGTCATGTGTCCCTATCCTGGACCCACCCTGCAGTCCTTTCGGGTTGGCAGATTAAGAGGTAAAACCAGAGGTGCCTCCAGTGCTGCTAGAGGGACTTGTGGTAAGTCCCGTAAACCAGCAGCTGCTGGACCTGCGTACCAGGCCTCAGGATACTCTTCCACGAAGCCCTCCACAAGACGGTTGGCCCCAGCAGCAAGGCGACTTTCAGGTAGGTGTTCGCCTTCAACACTTCGCCCACATATGGGCAGAGTCCTGCCAGGATCCTTGGTTGAGGGACCTCATATCCCAGGGATACCGGCTGGAATTCCAGGAACTCCGTCCACCCAGATTCTTCAGGTCAGGCTTACCAGCTTCACAGGAAGCAAGGGTTTCCTTACAGCACGCAGTGCAAAAACTGCTTTCTACAGAAGTTACTTTTCCAGTGCCGCCTCAACCGCACAAAAAGGTGTTTTACTGAAGTCTTTGTGGTTCCGAAGCCATACGGCTCGGTACAGTTTATTTTGAACCTCAAATCTCTGAACCCATATCAATTCAGTTCTTGGGGATGATCCTGGATATGGTGTCTCAGAAGGTTTACCTTCCTATGGTCAAGGCCTCAACTATTCAGGCTGTGGACCCGTTGGTGCTGAAACCTTGCATGGTCTCAATTTACCTTTGCATCCGTTGCTGGGCAAGATGGTGGCCTCCTACGAGGCGATACAGTATGGCAGGTTCCATGCGCGACCATTTCAACTGGATTTGTTGGACAGATGGTCGGGTTCTCACCTGCACATATATCAACTTACAGCCCTATTACCGAAAGCACGGATATCCCTACTATGGTGGCTACAAGTTTCCCATCTGGTGAAGGATTGGAGTTTCAACATCCAGTTATGGACGCTGTTGACAACAGATGCCAGTCTCCGGGGTTGGGGAACTGTGACTCAAGGTGCGCAGTTCCAGGGGACGTAGTCCTTTCAGGAATCCTGGAACTCAGGGCAATTTACAATGCTCGAATACGGGCCTCATTCCTTCTTCGGAATCAGGCCATCCAGGTGTTGTCGGACAACATCAACCGACAGGAACCAGAAGCAGGACCGCAATTCAAGAGGTGTCATGTATACTCCTCCAGGTGGAAGCCAATGCAAGGGCCATCTCCGCGGTGTACATTCCAGGAGTGGATAACTGGGAAGCAGACTTCCTCAGCTGGCACAACCTCCATCTGGGAGAATGAGGCCTCCACCCTCAGGTGTTTCAACAACTGGTTCACCGGTGGGGTTGTCCACAGATAGTCCTGATGGCTTCTTGGCTCAACAGGAAGCTCTGTTGTTACTGTTCCAGAACGAGGGACCCACAAGCGGTGGCGGTGGACTCTGACGACACCGTGGCTTTACCAGTTCGTTTATCTGTTTCCTCCAATTCCTCTAATCCCAAGAAATTCTCAAAAGACTCAAAAAGGAAAGAGTTGATTTTCATTGCCCCGGATTGGCCTAGATGGGCCTGGTATGTGGACCTCCTGACACTGTCGTTGGAGGATCCCTGGCCTCAGCCGCTTCTCAAGGAACTTCTTTAACAAGAACTGTTTGTCTATCCAGACTTACAGTGGCTACGTTTGACGGCCTGGAAGTTGAAAGGGATATTTTGACCAGGAAGGGTCTTCCCTCCAAGGTGGTTTTCACTATGGTTCAGGCCCGTAAGGTGGTTACCTCTAAACATTACCACCGCATTTGGAAGAAGTATGTTTCTTGGAGTGAGGGTCAGAAATGTTCTCCTATGGAATTTCGTCTGGGCCGATTTCTTCTGTTTCTGCAAGCAGGAGTGCTTAAAGGCGTACGATTAGGCTCCATCAAAGTTCAGATTTAGTCTCTCTCCATCTTCTTCCAGATGCAACTGGCAGTACTTCCTGAAGTACAGACCTTTCTTAAGGGGGTGTTGCACATTCATTCACCCTTTGTTCTGCCCACCAACAATTAACTGCTTGAAAAAGCGCCTCAACAATAAATCAATATATAAAATGATAATCAAAATAAAAATAATCCTGAGATACTGCGCTTGCCGAAACCACTATGTGAAATGGTAAAGCAAACAGAAGGAAAAAAAACAACAGCTGCGCTGTATGTCAGGAATTAATAATGGTAAGAGAGCCAACATGTAAAATAAATGTACTATTTTTAATACATCATTAATAAAGTAATTTAAAATGGCATACACATAAATGAATTAATAAAATGCACAGATCACACATATGTCTCAAAATATAAGTGTCTCTTGTAGCATGGATGTAAAACGGCTGCAGTAGATGTCAATTAGGGAGTTCCGTATTCTCCAAGAGGCCAATAGTCACTGTAATGAAGATATTGTAGGTGACTACAAGTTAAATGGGTGCAGTCCCGAATGGTGATGCTTTATAGCACCAGGTGGAGTAAGCGGATGTAATTACCTCTCCAGTGGGCTGGTGAAAGCTGGGCATCCCTGACTAACAATCCTGCCGTGCCCACATCCACTAGGCAGCAGGGAGGAGATGAAGAAGCCGCCTGGATTAAATTGCTGACTGTGGAGGCGAGATGTACAACAGCCGCTTGTAGCAAAGACACAGTCAGATCGGGATCCAGCTGAGTCCATTCAGGTTGCACCTATGGAGACACCTGAGCAAGGTGTGCAAGAGGGCGGGATCCTGACGCATTTCGTCACGCTCCACGTGTCTTTTTCAAAGGAATGTTCTGCCCACGGCTCCGTGGGACCTAAATGTGGTTTTGACCTTTCTCCAGTCGGATTGGTTTGAACCCTTGCATAAGGTTGACTTAAAATACCTGACGTGGACGACTGTTATGTTACTGGCCTTGGCTTCGTCTAGGCGTGCGTCAGAATTGGGGGCCTTCTCCTGTAAGAGCCCTTACTTGGTGTTTCATGAGGATAGGGCGGAGCTCAGAACTCGCCCACAGTTTTTGCCGAAGGTAGTATTGGCTTTTCATGTGAATCAACCTATTGTGGATCCAGTCTTATCTGACACTTCAGTTGCTCCAAAGTCCCTGGATTTTGCAAGGGTTTGAGGATTTATATCAAAAGGACGGCTTGTTACAGGAAGTCTGACTTTTCGTCCTTTTATTATGCTAAGAAAATTTGGTCATCCTGCCTCCAAGCAGTCCATTGCTCATTGGCTCAAATTGACTATCCAACATGCCTATTCTTCGGTTGCTCTGCCGCTGCCGAGTACTGTTCAGTTTGGTGTTTTTTAGTTTGCTGTAAAATGATCGTAACGCTTTTCATTAATTTATTGAAACTGATAAGATGCTTGTTACATAGTTAATGAGGTTGAAAAGAGACAAAATGCCCATCGGGTTCAACCTGTAATCTGTCTTAAGTTGAGTTCATTATAATGCCCTAATTGAAATAATGTTTTATGTTTAGTTACCAACTGTAAATCATGTTCCTCCCAGATAAAAAATGTTAATATATTAAATGCTATAACCTTGGATATCATTTTCAGTCAGAAATGTATCCAATCCGTTTTTAAATACATATATAGAGTCCACCATTACCATCTTCACTTGCAGGGAATTCCAGATCCTTATTGCCCTAACAGTTAAGAACCCTTTCCTACGTTGAGTATGGAATTTTCTCTCCTCTAGCCTAAGCGAGTGACCTCGCGTCTTATACAGAGTTCTTTTAATAAACAATTCCTCTGATAACTCTTTGTAAATTTCCCTTTATATATTTGAAGATATTGATAATGTTTCCTCTTAGACGCCTCTTTTGTACTGTATACAGTTTCAACCTAGTGAGCCTTTCCTCGTACTCCAGTCCCTCTAGCCCTTTAATCAATTTAGTAGCACGCCTTTGAATCCTTTCGCATTCACAGATATCTTTTTTCATAATGTGGTTGTTTAGCCTATTATCAATGAGTACCCCCAAATCTTTTTCCAATACTGTTACCCCTAGATTTTCCCAATTTAATATGTAGGTTGCAAGTTTGTTTTTATTCCTGAAGTGCATAACTTTGCATTTTTCTATATTGAATACCATTTTCCATTTAGACGCCCAGATTTCAAGTTTAGATAAGTCATTCTGTAGAAACACCACATCCATTTCCGAATGAATTACCTTACACAATTTAGTATCATCTGCAAAGATTGACACTGTGCTTTCCAGGCCTATTTCCAGGTCGATGATAAATATGTTGAACAGTAGTGGCCCAAGTACGGACCCATGTGGTATTCCGCTGACTACTGGTGCCCTGCTGGAGGACATCCCATTGACCACTACTCACTGTACCCTGTTATCCAGCCAATTACTTATCCATGTACAAATAGTTTTTCCTATGCCAAGCTCCTTTAATTTGATGGTCAGTCCGCTGTAAGGCACTGTATCAAAGGCTTTTGCAAAATCTAAGTATACCACATCCACTGCTTTTCCTTTGGTCAAGATTGTCGCTCACTTCCTCATAGATGCTAAGTTAGTTTGACATGATCTGTCCCTTACAAAGCCATGCTGGTTCTTGCTAATAAACTTAGCGGCATGCAGATACTCCTGTATGCTATCCCTTAAAATTCCCTCCAATAATTTCCCCACTATAGATGTCAAACTAACTGGTCTGTAATTTCCTGGATGATTTTTAGATCCCTTTTTAAATAATGGCACTACCTCAGCTGTACGCCAATCCATTGTTACCATGCCTGATCTAATAGAACTATTGAAAATCAAGAATAGGGGTCTTGCTAGCTGTGACCTAAGCTCCATAAGAACCCTCGTGTGAAGTCTATCAGGTCCAGGTGATTTATTAATCTTAATTTTGCTTAGTCTCTCCCGGACTATTTCCTTACTTAAACAAGTAACTAGCCAGGAATCATTGCTTTCACTATCGTTATGCACTACTCCCACCGTCACTTCTTCTCTGGTGAACACCGATGAAAAATATTTGTTCAGTATTTCCGCTTTTGTTTCGTCATCATTTATCAATACTCCAAATTCATCTTTTATTGGACCTACGTTCTCCTTTCTTAACCTTTTACTGTTTATGTATTTAAAAAACTTTTTAGTATTGGTTTTGCTCTCTCTAGTGATTTGATTTTTGTTGACCCAGATTTGTGCACCTAAACACTACTGAGCTAAAGACCTAAGATTGTCACACTATGTGTGTGTGTGTATATATATATATATATATATATATATATATATTACATTGTAATGTGGGGATGTATGCTTAATAAAAAAATAAATACTCCTTGCTTGTCTCAAAATATGTGCTCACCCGACCTCTAGACTCTTCACAAGATCTACGTCTCTCATCCACACTCATTATTCGCTCCCATTTATGATTGCAGGAATTTCTTCTGGCTGCACCCGCTCTGCGGAATGCCCTCACCTGCACAATAAGATTCTCCTCTAGCCTGCAAACCTTCATGCGTTCCCTGAAAACTCACCTCTTAAGGCAAGCTTATAAAATTCCAGAACCACACATATAACCTTTTATAAACTTTCCTATTCAATTGCATCCCTGCTGTACAGTCCACACATACATGGGGAACTCAGAAAATTAGAATATCGTGCAAAAGTTGATTTATTTCAGTAATTCAATTTAAAATGTGAAACTAATATGTTATATAGACTCATTACATGCAAAGTGAGATATTTCAAGTCTTTATTTGTTATAATTTTGATGATTGTGGTTTCCAGCCTTAGAAAACCCCAAATCCAACATCTCAAAAAATTAGAATGTGGTGAAAAGGTTCAAAATTGTATACTCAAAGTGTCACACCCTAATCAGCTAACTAATCCAAACCACCTGCAAAAGGTTCCTGAGCCTTTAAATGGTCTCTTAATCTGGTTCAGTACAATTCACAATCATGGGGAAGACTACTGACCTGATAGTTGTGCAGAAAACGATCATTGACACCCTCCACAAGGAGGGAAAGCTTCAAAAGGAAATTGCAAAAGAAGTTGGATTTTCTCAAAGTGCTGTATCAAAGTTCATTAATAGAAAGTGAAGTGTAAGGGAAATGTGTGGAAGAAAAAGGTGCACAAGCAGCAGGGATGACCGCAGCCTGGAGAGGAGGAGCCACCACACACAGACGGATCCTGGACATGGGCTTCAAATGTCGTATTCCTCGTGTCAATCTGCTGCTGAACATCAAACAACGTCAGAAGCGTCTTACCTGGGCTAAAGAAAAAAAGTGGTCTGTTGCTCAGTGGTCCAAAGTTCTCTTTTCTGATGAGAGCAAATTTTGCATCTCATCTGGAAACCAAGGTCCCAGAGCATGGAGGAAGAATGGAGAGGCTTGAAGTCCAGTGTGAAGTTTCCACAGTCTGTGTTGATTTGGGGAGCCCTGTCATCTGCTGGTGTTGGTCCATTGTGCTTTATTAAGTCCAGCGTCAACGCAGCAGTCTACCAGGACAGAGAGAATCTATGGGGCATTGCCAAGAGAAAGATGAGACATGAGACCGAACAATGCAGAAGAGCTGAAGGCTGCTATTGAAGCATCCTGGTCTTCCATAACACCTCAGTAGTGCGACAGGCTGATACAATCCATGCCATGCCGCATTGAGGCAGTAATTCATGCAAAAAGGGGCCCAAACCAAGTACTGAGTACATATGCATGATTATACTTTTCAGATGGTTGACATTTCTGTATTTAAAATCCTTTTTTTACTGATTTTATGTAATATTCTAATTTTCTGAGATTTTGGATGTGGGGTTTTCTTAAGCTGTAAACCACAATCATCAAAATTATAACAAATAAAGATTTGAAATATCTCGCTTTGCATGTAATGAGTCTATATAATATATTCGTTTTACCTTTTAAGTTGAATTGCTGAAAAAAATGAACTTTTGCACGATATTCTAATTTTCTGAGTTTCACCTGTATAAACCACACATTTTCTCATTCATCCATAGGGGATACTGGATGGTGATATACAGTGGGTATAGATGGGTCCTTGGAGCTGGTGCACTTTAAATATTTCAAACTGAGTGTATGTGCTGACTCCTCCCCTCTATGCCCCCTCCCATTAGACCAGTTTTAAAAAAAGTTCCCTCAGAGTCAGTCACACTCTCTACACAGCTCCAGAGTTTTACTTTCAATTTTACTTTATTTTTAGTTCTCTTTAACAAACAACTCAGGCAGGCAGTTGGCTACTACCTGCCTGTTACGTGGGAGCTTTTGGGGGGGACCCGTTTCCACCTTTGAGAGGTCTGGTGACCGGATCCCCGGCTGCTGGGACAACCGTACAGGGGTAGCTCACAGGCAGCCATGTGAGGGCTTGCTCTGGAGTCCCCTGCATCCCGCCGCCACCCTTAAGCAGCTGAAAATGATAGTGATGAGTAGGACCCGGAACCTCGACTAGGTGGGGTGTCGGGGCAGGCTTCAGCCATTGGTGGAACCTGTCCTTACGGTCTCCTCGGTTACTCCACAGACTCTTCCTGTGGTGCGGCTGCTCCGGATCTTCATTGCTAGCAGGTTCATGACAGTAAACCGGAACCCTGTTTTGTGTTGTATGACTAACCGGATTGACTGGCTGCAGTTGATAGCTCGTTGGGTTATGTCCACTGATAAGGGGTATATTTATTCTCTTCTCTATTCCCCTCCTTTTCTCTGTCTGATTCTATTGTTTGTATTATTTTACTATATTTCATATCTTTGAAGCAAATGTATAATTTTAACCCTTTTAGTGATTTATAATAATCATCACTAATTGCGTACCTTTTATTAACAAACCCGCAGAGGTTGCATCTAGACATGTATATCTTTAAATCATTAGGAATATTCTGTTCATGGAATAATGCACGCCAGTCATATAAAATGTAAAACGTAAGAATGTATTTCAACAAACAATTGCTACTCATAGAATTCACTTTTATCATTAAATGGTATTGGTCAAATACAAAGTCACCATATAATAGCTTCACAGATTCAAACTATATAAGAAAATAAACAGGATGAAATAAGTGTGAGAGATGTATGTACTGTACTGTATGTGTGTATTTATTACTGGGGAGATATCACTCAAAGCTCTCGGCTAAAGCCTAGATTTATTGATATATATTGGAAAGATATATATCTTAGAGAAATATCTTAGGGTATTGGTTTTGTTTTATGTGTGTGTGTGTTGGGGGGGGGGGGGCAGCATGTGACTGCATGGTCCACAGACCGCATGGGACAGAAGCTAGACTCCATTTTGGGAAAACCCCCATGATTCCAAGGTCTGTAACATATGGTTCAAAAGGGAATGCCAGCAGCCATTTTAGGTTTGCAAGTTCAAACATATGGCATTCTTTGCTAGACCATAAAGTCACATAGCAGAAGCCATATACATATATATATATATATATATATATAAATTACATATCTCTGAAAGACTCCACTATATTCCAGGATGTATAAGCTTCAATATAATGCATATGTGCTGATTTTACAATTCCAAGCCATCTAATTACATTTCACAATTCCAAACACAGTATCTCAATAACCAGAGCATATTGTATGCTGGCTATGCTATATAATGTAGCCTTTAATTATATGCCAATCCCGGTCTGTACCTTTGGAATAAACACATACTACATTATGCTAACTTTTCAGCCTTCCAATATCAGATCACCAAATAACCACAAATATCAGCATGCCATTGCTACAAGCACATGACTACAGTAACAAAAGGAAGTATGTGTTGACTTCTATATTTCAGCAAGATGCACTATATAAAACCACTACAATCTGTTATAAATCACCATACCAGGACTGCTATGCTACAGATTGTCTACTGTTCCAATTACCATTACAGATTTCACAGAGTATTATCACCAACACATAACAATCACATAATTGCACAAGTACCATTAACCTTAAGCCATTTGTATTTCCAAATTAACTATTCTATGCCAATCGTTTCACAACTACTGTACCACAAACACATATTTAACTATTCTATGCCATTTTTCTATGAGATATAGAGAATATGATACTTAGCCATCCAGGGGAATAACTTCCAAGCATCCCTGGCGTTTGGAGGCCCATGTTTCTGAGAAACTTTGTAGCTGTGTGCAGCCACTGTCTGTCTCAGTGGTTTAGGGAGAGTGGGCTCTGATTTCAAGTGTTCAGGTAATACATTCAACCTGTGGGTGTGTCTTCTACAGGAAGTGTGTGAAAGCTATTGTATCAGTTAGCTGAGCTGGCCATGTGCTGGTATTGTCTGTTCAAATGCTAACTAGCCAAGGCCACTTGTATAGATGTTAATTAGGCCAGGCTGTTACCAGTTTATTCTTTGTATAATAGTAAAATATAATACAGGTTGAGTATCCCATATCCAAATATTCCGAAATACGGAATATTCCGAAATACAGACTTTTTTGAGCGAGAGTGAGATAGTGAAACCTTTGTTTTTTGATGGCTCAATGTACACAAACTTTGTTTAATACACAAAGTTATTAAAAATATTGTATTAAATGACATCCAGACTGTGTATATAAGGTGTATATGAAACATAAATGAATTGTGTGAATGTAGACACACTTTGTTTAATGCACAAAGTTATAAAAAATATTGGCTAAAATGACCTTCAGGCTGTGTGTATAAGGTGTATATGTAACATAAATGCATTCTGTGCTTAGATTTAGGTCCTATCACCATGATATCTCATGATGGTATGCAATTATTCCAAAATACGGAAAAATCCTATATCCAAAATACCTCTGGTCCCAAGCATTTTGGATAAGGGATACTCAACCTGTATATGTCTCTAAAATGGATATAAGTGAATTACTCTGTAACATCCACGATCAAACAAGCTTATGCAATCTCGGGTTACCACTGCTGTCTTCTATTATAGCTCTTTATCCGTTCGGTGGGCCCTTCCTAGGCGACTTCCTGGAGCGTTATATCTGCCTTACAGTCCTGTCTGGCTGCTGTTTGAGTGGGTACACGCGCTTTTGTCAGGTTTTAGGGGTTGACCCCTTGACTGCGTCCGACGCTTACTTTGGAAATTCTGTTTTGCAGGGATCTCGGCACAATCCCGCCC
This sequence comes from Pseudophryne corroboree, assembly GCF_028390025.1. Classification (NCBI taxonomy): domain Eukaryota; kingdom Metazoa; phylum Chordata; class Amphibia; order Anura; family Myobatrachidae; genus Pseudophryne; species Pseudophryne corroboree. Next base: position 295,721,147 of record NC_086449.1, read on the forward strand.
GTGATGGGAGCTCTGGGACGTCACCACTGTATATCACGATCCCAGCATCCCCTATGAATGAATGAGAAAATGGGATTATGGTACTTACCGGTAAATCCTTTTCTCAAAGTCCATAGGGGATACTTGGTGCCCACCCTGTGCTTTCTTCCCTGCTCAAGAGGTTATGGTTGGAGCGCACACACTCAGTTTGAAATATATAAAGTGCACTGGCTCCAAGGACCCATCTATACCAACTGTATATGACCATCCGAGTATCCCCTATGGACTTCGAGAAAAGGATTTAACAGTATGTACCAAAATCCCATTTTCTATTTCTTCACTTTCCCATCCTCCTGACCCCAGGCCAACATTGCCGTGTGACCTTATCATACAGCACACCAAAAACCTTTGCAATCTGGTGGAACATTATTTAATGAATAACACCTATCCTTGTGTATCAGTGCCCATTTCACTATAAATTTTAAGCTTGCATCCAGGGTCTTCTTACCTCTCTGACTCTGTTAATACCCAGTTTTGTTTTATCACCGTTTCCAATTGTAAAGCGCAACAGAAATTTGCTGGCTGCGTTAAATAAGAAACTGTTAATAAAATTGGATTGTGATCTGAGGAATTTGGTGGCCAAGGCAGTACCTTGAACTCTTTGTCATGTTTCTCAAACCATTCCTGAACAAATTTTGCAGTTTGGCAGGCGCATTATCCTGCTGAAAGAGGCCACTGCCATCTGAGAATACTGTTGCCATGAATTTGGTCTGCGACAGTGTTTAGGGTGGTGATTCTTGTCAAAGTAACATCCGCATAAATGCCTGGATCTAAGTTTTCGGAGCAGAATGTAGTCCAGAGCACCACACGGACTCTGGCAGCCTGCTTTTGTCCCATTCTGCTATCTCTTCCCCAGGTAAACTATGCACATGCACCCAGCTATCCACATAATGTAAATAAAAACATTCATCAGACTAGGCCACCTTGTCTATGCCTATGCAGCTCAATACGCACCAAGCTATGATTCATTTTGTTTTCTGACACCTGTCTATTATAGACAAAATACAAAATTCCCCCAGCTCGCTGCAAATAGGCCAGTTAAACAGATTTACATCCTGCATAATAGCACATGAAGAGATCTGTTACATAATGTACATTTGCAAAAATATGGTAAGCCAACAACATGCCAAGGTGTGTCTACTTGGTATTTTGGCCCCATTAGATCATACAATCTACAGATGGTGTAAACCACTTTAAGCCTATGGAGGCGTATTATTTATTTATTTATTTATTTATTTATTTATTAACAGTTTCTTATATAGCACAGCATATTCCGTTACGCATTACAATTAGAACAACAGTAATAGAAAAAAACTGGGTAAAAACAGACATAGAGGTAGGAAGGCGTATTCACAAGAGTGAGACATTCAGATGCCTCTCCAGCAGCCTCCATCTAGCAGCGCAAGCAGACACAGTGACTCTTCCAAAATGCCACGGCATTAACTTGCAGATACAGCAGTTTTTGCTACAACTGTCCCTGCGGGTAACGTTTACTACATACAGTAGCAGAGATATTTTTATTCAAAATGAAAAGATCTGTCGCAATAAAGAATCATAATCGTGGCAGGATTAAGAATACATAGGCTTCTTAGCATTTCTTATCTTCCAGATGTTATCTAAAATGGCTTATTCAAGAATTTTTGTCATTTGTGTATTTTGAAATACTCATGATTTTCCATTTATTTATAATTCTCTTGCAAAGTGGCCTAATGGTAAACTCTGCTGTTGTAGCCTGTTCAGACATGCTGACTTGGAACAAATGCATCATGAAATCGGCTATCTGAGAATGCCAGGAGGTGTAATTATTGCAGCTGACATATAAATAGACATACCATTCTTGATGTCGTTTAATTAAGGGAAATAGTTTAATCTTTCCTACTTGATGAGGCTATAGTAATGTCTTTTTCATACTGCGTAAATATTTTAACCTTCATATTGTTTGAAGCAAAACTTGTCATTGTTATCTGTAGCTTAATAAAGTTGAATTTTTTTTTCTTTTTCTTTCGTTCTGTTCCTTGTTATGTTTTTCACCCTCTGGGTATAGTTGAGAAAAGCCACAGCAAATAATGTTATTTCCACAGTCTAGTGTCATAGTAGCATGTTTAAGAAGGAGGCCATTCATGTAATGCTTTTATTAGCCTTTTCAATTTGGTAAAGGCTTATTTGACAAATTGTAGAATACATTTATTATGAACAGGCTGATAAAAGTAACAAATTCAACAGTTGCTGGGGTACAGATATAGAGGGATGTGAGAGGGGGGTAGGGATAATCTTATATATTTTTTCCTGTCGATAATTATTGATTCACCGCAGAGTAAAGTCTCAGCCCAAGAAATATGTTTCACCTAGCAAAAAAGTCAAAACCTATATAGGCTTGTATACAAAATGAGGATGACAAGGGTCAAGAGTATCTACATGTGTCAAAATGATATAGAGCAAAGCGATCAGGACAGTCCATGACCTGGGGTTAACTTGCTTTTTTATGTGGAAGGTAGGATGAAAGCTAGAGTTCTTGGGGGTAATCCTGGGGCAATGAGATATACCGTCTGTACAGATGTTTGCATTTATGCAGCTCAAGGCATTACTTCTCAAATCTCCAGCCCCTTCTCTCTGTAGGTTCATGAACATTGGTCTCCCATGCTGATTCTTGAGGGTTATCAGTCAGAAACTAAAGGACAGGTAGTTCAGTGTATATTATGGAAATAAGCCCACAAAAGGACTTGTAAGCAATATTTTAGAGCTTTGAAGCAAGCAAAAGTTTCTAAAGTGCAAAAGATAACTGAATATGAGAGAGACAGAGATCCTGAGGGATTGCAAACTGAGGACAAGAGTATGATTGGATGAGGTCCTTGAGCTGCTGGATACCACCAGCCAACCAAGTTGTGGAAAATTAAGGGTTAAAACCCAGTCTAAATGGAGGGTTGGCGATGAGTGAGTGGAGAAGGGTCAAAAAGCAAAGAAAACGCAAAAAGATGATCGGCACTACAGAGTCACAAGGCACTCACGCTTTGTGTAATGCGACTTATAGGGCACGGAGCAAAGATGTAAGGGGACCCATCGGTAGCAATTCATACCAAACACATTTCTTTAAAAAAAATTTGGGGAAAACACTGGCCACGGGCGGGTTGTTAGTCATAGCACAATGAGCATAGTTTACCCAGGAAACACATAATGATTACAGACATGACACGTGACTGTGAGGAATTGCCGTAACCCATGGTAATGCCACACCAGCTTTTAATTTTATTTTTATTTATTTTTTATTCTGTGAAAGAATTTATAGTCAGATACTTTGAGGGGTCTTTTTTATTGTTCTCCTTTTAATAGAGTTGATAATTATTATCACAATTATGTTCCCTAATGTTGATTGTCTCACTGAATCATACCCCTTCAATGCTACACATACCGGCAACTCGAGGGAGCAGCATTACAAAAGTTGTTGTTTGAGTTTTATTTTGTTTTGTTTTTTTTATGCGACACTGGGGGTATTATTATTATTATTATTACGATTATCATCATCATCATCATCATCATCATCCTTTTATTTTTATGGTACTACATGGGATGTGCAGCGCCCGGTTACAGAGTACATAAATAAGCAAAACAAGAAAACAGTGACTTAAAGTTCAAGACAATATAAGACAAATACAAGGCATATAAACATAGCTGCGTTGGCAAATGACACTAAAATGTCAGGGCGGTAGAAAACTGGGGAATTAGGTGCCGTGGAAGGGAGTATTGAACAGAAGATAGGTTAAGTAAGAGACCTAAAAGCACATGAGGGAAGAGGGAAAGTTTACATTCTAAAAAGGAGGGGCACACAGGGGTGACAGATGGGTTTGAAAGTGAGTGTGGGACGGTGGGCAAGGGATGAGAGACAGCTGGGTTTGGTGAAGAAGTGGGTCTTGAGAGCCAGTTTGAAATTTTGTAGAGAGGTGGAGAATTCCAGAAAAAGGGAGCAGCATGTGCAAAATCTTGGAGGTAGGAGAGGGAGGAGGTAATCAATAGGCAGGAGAGGTGACGTGCATTAGTGGAGCGAAGAGAACAGGCAGGAGTATAAAGGGAGATAAGGTCTTAGATGTAAGTGGGAGGGATGGGTGAGAGTGTGAGAAGCTTGAAATTGATTCTGAAGGGGAAGGTGAGCGAGTGAAGGGCTTGTAAGAGAGGGGTGAGGTGCATACAGTGCGTTTGGTGACGAAGATGAGATGGGCAGCAGCATTGAGGATAGAGTGGAGTGGAGAGAGGCATTTGCCAGGGGTGCCAGGAAGGAGAAGATTACAGTAGTCCAGCCTGAAGCTGACCAGTGAGTAGATAAGGGTCTTAGAGGTATCCTGGATGAGAGAGGGTCTGATCCTGGAAATATTTTTGAGATGAAAACAGGTTTGAGAGAGGCACTGAATGTGTGGTTTGAAGGAGAGGGAGGAGTCGAGGATTACTCCAAGACAGTGCACTTGGGGGCTAGATTAGATAGTAGTGCCATCAACAGATAATGCAATTGTGGGAGGTGAGAGAGTGCGGGAGGGAGGGAAGATGATCAGCTCAGACATGTTAATTTTTTAAGAAAGTGCTGGGACATCGAGGAGTAGATAGCAGAGAGACAGTTGGATACACGAATGAGGAGAGCAGGTGAAAGGTTAGGGTTGGAAAGGTAGATTTGAGTATCATCAGCACAGAGATAATATTGTAAGTCAAAATAGGTAATGTGATCACCTAAAGAGGGCTTATAGAGAGCAAAAAGGAGCGGACCAAGAACTGAACCTTTGGGGACACCTACAGTTGGTGTGTGTCTGGGGTGGGGGGGGGGGGAGATGAGAGGGTGGGATTGAGGAGGTGGGCAAGATGGGAGCAGGCATAAAGAGAGAGGTAGCAGACAAGGCGGGAAAGGATAGGTTCAAGTGGGGAGGGGGGTGGTGACAGATGAGGGTCATTACTTCCTCACCAGATACATGGTAGAAAGATGTCAGAGTTGGTAAGGGAGAGGAGGTGGCTGGTTGCTGATAGTTTAGTTGGATGTGATGTCCTGACGTATGGAGTCAATTTTGGAAATGAAGTAAGTGGCAAAGTCAAGAGCTGAGGGTTAGGAGGGGAGACGAGATGGGGGTGCCAAAGAGCTGCTGGAGGTTCATAGACTGGGAGGAGATAAGGTTCTTGAAGTATGACTGTTTAGCGAGGGAAAGAGCAGCACTGAATGATGAGAGCATAAGTTTGAAATGGAGAAAGTCTGCCTTAGAGCTTGACTTCCTCCACTGTCACTAAGCAGTACGTGAGAATTTTTGCAGATATCTGGTGCATTTGGTGTGCCAGGGTTTAGGTGTTGATCTGCGAGTGAGAATAGTAGTTGGTGGAGTGTCAGAGTTAAGAGCAGAAGTAAGGGAAGCCTGTTAAGGGCATGAGAGCAACCGTAAAGGAGAGATAAGTGAGTTAAGCTGGGAGGATAGGGACGTGGTGTCAATAGCTTCAATGTTTAGTGATGGCGGCCTTAGGAGATAGAGATGGAGTAGCAGAGAGAGATAAGTTAAAGGAGAGCAGGTGATGGTCAGAGAGGGGAAATGGGCAGTTGGAGAAATCAGAAATATCACAGCGGTGAGTGAAGACCAGACCCAGTAAGCTCACATTCACACAAAAAATGTTTTTTGATTAAGAGCTTTTGTTCATTTTTTGAAAGACATTAGTGTTGCAACGCTCTGACTTTCTACCGCCAGTTAGTTGAGCGTGTGGGGAGAAGCGCTGCTAATGGTTGGACTGGTATCCGGTATCCTTACACAAGCAGGACTTTCTCAATATACTTTATATCAAACTTTGATCTGGTAGATGATCCAGAACCATTGTACTCTATCAGTTTTGATGTTCTCTCTGAACATTAATTTTATTATAATGCAAGATACACCCTTCTACAATGCAGTTTCAGTTTTTATCTTACTTGCATTCTGAAGTCCAGATCTAAGTAACAATCCTATTGTACACACCTTTACAATCCTACTTTCAATCCATGAAACCAGTGGCGTAACTTCATCCCAGTTGACCGGAGGCAAAATAAATTTTAGTGTTCCCGCCCACAAGCTAAATAGGGGCAGCACCCAAAAAAGGGTGTTGTCTCACAGAGAAGGGGCATGTCCACACAATAGTACCGCCAATTAATAGTATGTCACACACTAGTGTAACCTTATTTACATTACACTGCACAGACGTGCACTCTTTTCACGTTATGTCACACAGTAGTGCCCCTTATTACGTAATGCCACAGTAGTGCCACTTACACATTATGCCACAGTAATACCCCTTCTTACACATGCGATACAGTAATGCCCTTTACACATTGTGACACAGAGTAATGCCCCTTACACATTATGCCACACAGTTATGCCCCATTCCATAGGGTGAGTCACAGTAACAGCACTCAACTTGCTGCCAATCTCTCATTGTCACTCACTGTGTACGATTACTTCCATAGAGACCCCACCTTAATATACCAGACTGAGGGAAGGGTCAGGAGTCAGTACTCAGTAGAGGCAGGAGTAGAGTGATGAAGGCAACAGCTAGCTGCTCACAGCCGAGGCACAACGCTGCCTGGTCAAATGCTTAAGTGCTGCCGGGACCCCGGCTGGCGGTCTGTGCTAGTCAATGGTCCCAGTAGCTGTTCAAGTGGAGCGGGGGCTCCACTTGAAGAGTCCTTGAGAGCCAGCCCTGGCATCTCTAGTAAGAACAGCCTAGCGGAAGCCCAGTTAAAGGACACTGAGGTGGCGGCCTTTTCCGCCCCAAGAGTATCCTGTGTGTCGGCATCAGTCTCATCACTCTAGTTACTGCCCTGATATATAGAGACTGTAGATATACTGTATATTTATTTTGGTGATTTCCTCTTATAGATGGAGTACCAAGATAAGGCTGAGAGAACCTAAATTTGCAGACAGGGTCAGAAAAGACATGTGTACCAGCGCGGTATCTGGTCAGCATACCAGTGTACGGGATGTCAGCAGTCAGAATACCAATGATGTAATCCTGACACTGGTTAGAATACAGATGCCGGGATCCGGACATTGATCACTTTGCTAGCGCTGGAATCCCATCCCAACTGTCGGGATCCCGAATGTAAGTATGGGGGGGGGGGGGGGTAGGTTAAGGCATCACTGGGGAGTTATGGGTTAGGCTGCGGGGAGGGATGGTTGGGGTTAGACTGCAGGGCTGGGAGGTTTAGGCTGCAGAATGAGGTGGTTAGAATTAATCACCACCAGGGAGGGGTTAGAGTCTGGCTGTGGGAAGTGAGGGTGAGGGATGTAGACAGTGCTAGCATACTCTCCTAGTAGGTGTCAGAATCCTGCGCATTGGGATGCCACTGTCTGTATTCTGATTGCCGGCATCTCAATCGCTGGAATCCTGATACAATCCCTACCAGCACTATGTTTGTACCAACCATACCATTTTACATATACATGTCAAACCCAATAAGGAGACAACGTGCTTTCAAAATTCATAGATGGCATATTTGCAAATGTTCCCAGACAGATCCGCAGTAGTTGTATACTGCCTTGCCTAGGAGTGGTCTCAACAAGTAGACCGATAATATCCACACACATTTCACTCCATCTCCGCTTAGAGCTTGCACTTACTAGAACGTATTTGTTTGCCATTGCACCGTTAGAACAGTGCTGCTGCTTAATCGTCTGCTCTTGCCTTCCTGACTCCCAACCTCACACAGGCCCTCATTCCGAGTCGTTAGCTCGGTATTTTTCATCGCATCGCAATGAAAATCCGCTTAGTACGCATGCGCAATATTCGCACTGCGACTGCGCCAAGTAATTTAACAATGAAGATAGTATTTTTACTCACGGCTTTTTCATCGCTCCGGCGATCGTAATGTGATTGACAGGAAATGGGTGTTACTGGGCGGAAACACGGCGTTTTATGGGCGTGTGGATGAAAATGCTACCGTTTCCGGAAAAAACGCAGGAGTGGCTGGAGAAACGGGGGAGTGTCTGAGCGAACGCTGGGTGTGTTTGTGACGTCAAACCAGGAACGACAAGCACTGAACTGATCGCACAGGCAGAGTAAGGTTGAAGTTACTCAGAAACTGCAAAGTAGTTTGTAATCGCAATATTGCGAATACATCGGTCGCAATTTTAAGAAGCTAAGATACACTCCCAGTAGGCGTAGGCTTAGCGTGTGTAACTCTGCTAAATTCGCCTTGCGACCGATCAACTCGGAATGAGGGCCACAGTGACAGGCTGACAGCCGTACTTCCCTCCTCCCTGCAGGCCTGCACACAGCACTGTCTCCCGACTCCTTTCTGCAGCCGATCGCTCATGATCGCGGTCGGATGTTGAGTGACATCCACGACCACCATAGTCCAGGTCAAAGGTGAGGAGCGCCACGCTGTTGACAAACAGCACTTGGCTCGTCTGCTCCTCTAACGGTGGATTGGCCAGGGGATAATGGCGGTCAGGAGCCCCCTTTGGGTCTGGAGCCTGGCGGCAACCGACTCCATAGTCTCCGGCAGTTCCGCTCCTGCATGAAACTCATCTGTGTAAAATATCTGCTGAGAAGACGCAAGGGTGGTGTTGCTGCTGAAGAAGCATTAGACAGAACAGTTGAAAGTGTATACATGCTTCACTTTTTTGTCCGATTTTGGACCATTTGAATGTGATGAAAATTAAACTGCACATAAACACTGATCTTCAGATGTGACCTTTTTTTCATCCAATAAAACATGATTGAGGTTGCATACACATGAACAGTTTGGACAATTGTATAGGTGTGCATATAACTTCTATATTGATCCCTAAAAGTAGAATTGTGATTTAAGTTGTCTGTCACTCTAGTGGTTCTAAAGAAACCTTTATAGGCCTGTATTTATTTCCCTAATGCCAGAATATTACCATTGTAGTGTTTCATAAGTTGTTGGTAGACTATTCCTTGGGATAAGAGTAATAAAACTCCATGCATTAGTGTCGTCACCTAGATGACATTTTAAAAAAAATTTTTTTCTTGTTTTACATAATCAACTTAGGAAGAAAACTAGCATATGAAAAATGAACCATAGGACCATGGTTATAGATCAGTGGGTCGACAGTCAATAGGTCAACCACTATTAGTCGACATGGGAAAAGGTCAACACAGTAAAATGGTCGACACAAGGTTTTTTTGTGTTTTCTCCGTAACTTAACAAGTAACCCCAGTTAGTGCACCACGTACCCTTGCATGGCGAGTGAAGCTGCGAGCAAGGTGTTTCGTTGCGCTTGGCACAGGTTACTATCCCCAATCGTAGTCCATGTGGATGGTAAAGTATGAAAATAAATAGAAATTAAATGTACAAAAACCACGTTGACTGTTTCATGTGTCAACCATTGCCATGTCGACCTTATGTCCATGGTGATCTAATGCATGTTGAGCTATAGTGGTCCGCCTAAGTATTGTCGACCTAACATCTGGATACCAGCACCATTATGTTATTAGAAAAAAAAATTGTATTGCTTTATGACTACATGGGTGGGACTTATTATAAATTGTAATATTGTCTGCTAGATAAATCATTGTTCTAGCACCTACTTTCTATTTCTAATTTTGTTTTTAGATTTGTCGCATGTCAATTAACCCACAGTCATTATTTAGAAAGTGCCACAAAACACTGCAGTATTGAACAGTCAAGTAATACAAATAAACAAAAAAAAAAGGAACAAGGTTTTGTAGAGAATGAAAAAGCATGGTACAAGACTGTAGGGAGGGACCTGCTTTTAGTGGCTCACAATCACGAGGGACAGGACAATGCTGAGAAAATAGGAACGAAGTAGGACAGGGTGCTAGATGGATGTATTTGAGTGTGGGAAAAATGCAGAGAAGATCAAGGAAATATGTTTTGCTATCCCCTATGTCAGTGGTCTCCAACCTTAATTGGGGTGTGAGCTACTTTCGGGGAAAAAAACCTCTGGAAGAGCTCCTCCCTCCCCCCAATGCGCGCGCATTCCTGTGAAAGTGGGTGTGGGCTCACAAATACCAGATACACAGTGCCAGATACACAGTTAATGCCCCCCAGCAGTGCCAGATACACAATTAGTGCCCCCCAGCAGTGCCACATATACAACTAGTTCCAGCAGTGCCAGATATACAAATAATGCCCCCTCATCAGTGCCAGATACACAATTAGTGCCCCCCCAGCAGTGCCAGATACACACTTAGTGCCCCCCAGCAGTGCCAGATACACAATTAGTGCCCCCCAGCAGTGCCAGATACACAATCAGTGCCCCCCAGCAGTGCCAGATACACAATTAGTGCCCCCCAGCAGTGCCAGATACACAAATAATGCTCCCCAGCAGTGCCAGATACATAATTAGTGCCCCCCAGCAGTGCCACATATACAATTAGTGGCCCCCCCCCCAGAAGCCACACATACAATTGGTGCCTCCCAGCAGTGCCACATGTACAATTAGTGCCTCCCAGCTGTGCCAGATATACAATTAATGCCCCCCAGCAGTGCCAGATATACAAATAATGCCTCTCCCTCCCCCAGCAGTGCACGATACACAAATAATGCCTTCCCCCCCAGCAGTGCTCACAATTGTTTTCCGCCGCTGTGTTTGAGGGGAGGAGATGAGGAGAGTCCACTGGCAGGCAACCACAGCACGTCTCCTTGCTCTGAAGTAAGTACCTGCGGCGCTGCTGACATCTCCGACCGCGCGCCACGTGGCCATTTGAGATATGGTGCGGACCACCAGCCAATCAGGAGCAATGAGCTCTGATTGGCTGGTGGTCTGCACTATATTTCAAATGGCCGTGCGGCGCGCGGCCGGAGATGTCAGCAGCGCCGCCGTGGGTTCTTACTTCAGAGTGAGGAGACGCGCTGTGGCTGCCTGCCAGTGGACTCTCCTCATCGCCGTTGAGAGTTACCTAGGAAGCGGTGCCGAGCTACCCGCGAGCGACGGGTTGGCAACTGCTGACCTATGTGAATCTGGGCCAGATGTACTAAGCCTTACAAAAGTAGTATAGTGGAGACTGATCAAGGTCCAGCCAATCATCTCCTAACTGCCATGCCACCGACCCTGTTTGAAAAATGGCAGTTAGGCGCTTATTGATTGCTAGTTTATCACTCTCCACTTTATCACTTTTCGAGGCTTAGTACTACTGGCCATTAATGTAATATATCAAGATACAATAATAGTTTGGTTAAACCAATTAATTGGTTATTGGAAGTGAGCACACTTTGTTTTGTAATTAAGACAACTACATTATGTGAACTTAAGATAAGAATAAAATTTACAGAAAGTCTGCATGATTGGGTGTATTAATAATCTTATTGCTGCTGTGTAGTTTAGCAGTCTATTTAAAAATATAATGCACCAATTGCATGTCCTGCCTATTTAATTCCTCAATATGCAAATCCAAAAACACTAATTCCAGCAGTGGCTTAGCTGTCCTTTTACATATAGGGCCTCATGTGACATAAATGCAAGATGTGCCTTTTTAATGACAACAACTTCCACGTTTTTTTCTGTGTGCATGTGTGTCCTTTGCACTAAAACTTCATTTGCCCTGGTGACATGAACGCATTTGTCACAAGTTGCGAGCTGATGACGATGAGACCCAGAAGCCTCATATGATTCACGTCTAAAGCTTGAATACACACTATAGGATTCTGTCCAATCTGTCTGGTTGGAATGATAATCTGGTAATGTCTGAGAGCAAATGACAATCAATCATTTGCTCCCAATAGCTGGAAAACTGTCAAAAACGGGCATTAGGATAAATTGGTTAAATCAAACTGATTTAACAAATTTGTCCGAATTACCATTTTTGTCTGTTTTCAGTGTTTGGGAGCAAATGGTCAATTATCATTTGCTCCTATAAATTACCAGATTTTTCAGATAGAGAGATTAGACAGATAATCTTATAGTGCGTATCCAGTATAAGATACAACCGATTTATGCCAATATAGCAGGGGTTCCCAACCACAGTATTCAAGGCACACTTAATGCCCATACACACTGGGCGATTTTGAGCTCAAAGTAGCTCACTTTTGGCATTTTCAGCTCAAACTTGTTAAGTGTGTATGGGCTAGCGATGTGCGCTGATACGCGCTCCTGCATCATCGCTGGCCGCCGCCGTCAGTCTGGCTGTTTGTACAGCCGAGTGACGCACTTTCCACAGTTTCCTACTGTGGAAAGTGCTTCATCCCCCTCCCCCCCCCGAATGTGTGTGCACCTTAACAGTCCAGGTTTCAAGAAATAGCCATACTTGAGCACAGAATTAATCAGTACCTCAGTTATTTTGATTTTAACCATTTGTGATTAAGCATGGATTTTACTAAAACTTGAACTGTTAAGGGCCCTACACATTGAGCGATCTGCCGCCGAGCTGCCCAACGGCGGATACGGCCGACGGGCAACCCGGTGGTGGTGGGGGGGGGGAAGCAAAGTTTCTTCACTTCCCCCGTCACCCGGCTCCATAGAAGTGCAGGCAAATATGGACGAGATCGTCCATATTGGCCTGCATGCATAGGCGACATGGCACCAGCGATGAACGAGCGCGGGGCCGTGCATCGTTCATCGCTGGTGCCTCCACACTGAAACATATGAACGGTATATCGTTCATTAATGAACGAGATCGTTCATATCTTTGAGTATTATCGCCCAGTGTGTAGGGGCCTATTAGTGTGCCTTGAGAACCGAGGTTGGGCAACACTCCTATATATATCACTGACGCTGCTGCAACCTAATAGCTGAAATACTGTGTATCGAACACTTACTATTTACTGTAGTGTGTATGAATTGTGTACACTCTTTGCTCCTAGTGATGCCACACCACCTGTTGTATTCCTGGCACGGGATCGGTATGAAATACCTACAATCAAAATCCTGACAGTCGAAATCCCGACAGCAATTGACCGACAGTCAAAATCCCGGCAAGGTCAAAATACCGACATGGACAAAATACAGACATTTAAAATACCAACAAGGTCAAAACACCGACATGTAAAATGCCAACAGGTTAAAATGCTGACATAAGTTTTTTTTTTTTTTTTTTCCTCTGACGTCCTAGTGGATGCTGGGAACTCCGTAAGGACCATGGGGAATAGCGGCTCCGCAGGAGACAGGGCACATCTAAAGAAAGCTTTAGGATCACCTGGTGTGCACTGGCTCCTCCCCCTATGACCCTCCTCCAAGCCTCAGTTAGATTTTCTGTGCCCGACGAGAAGGGTGCACACTAGGGGCTCTCCTGAGCTCTTTGTGAAAGTTTTAGTTTAGGTTTATTATTTTCAGTGAGACCTGCTGGCAACAGGCTCACTGCATCGAGGGACTAAGGGGAGAAGAAGCGAACTCACCTGCGTACAGAGTGGATTGGGCTTCTTAGGCTACTGGACATTAGCTCCAGAGGGACGATCACAGGTTCAGCCTGGATGGGTCACCGGAGCCGCGCCGCCGGCCCCCTTACAGAGCCAGAAGAGCGAAGAGGTCCGGAAAAATCGGCGGCAGAAGACTTTCCTGTCTTCAGATAAAGGTAGGCGCACAGCACCGCAGCTGTGCGCCATTGCTCTCAGCACACTTCACACTCCGGTCACTGAGGGTGCAGGGCGCTGGGGGGGCAGCGCCCTGAGACGCAATAAATCGATAGAAAACCTTTTATGGCTAAAATAAATGCATCACATATAACTCCTGGGCTATATGGATGCATTTAACCCCTGCCAAAACATACAAGAAAACGGATGATAAGGACGCCGAGAAAGGGGCGGAGCCTATCTCCTCAGCACACTGGCGCCATTTTCCCTCACAGCTCAGTTGGAGGGAAGCTCCCTGGCTCTCCCCTGCAGTCACTACACTACAGAAAGGGGTTAAAAAAGAGAGGGGGGCACAAATTAGGCGCAGTATAAACAATACAGCAGCTATAAAGGGAAAAACACTTATATAAGGTTATCCCTGTATATATATAGCGCTCTGGTGTGTGCTGGCAAACTCTCCCTCTGTCTCCCCAAAGGGCTAGTGGGGTCCTGTCCTCTATCAGAGCATTCCCTGTGTGTGTGCTGTGTGTCGGTACGTTTGTGTCGACATGTATGAGGAGAAAAATGATGAGGAGACGGAGTAGAGTGTCTGTAATAGTGTTGTCACCCCCTGGGGGGTCGACACCTGAGTGGATGTACTGTTGAAATTGCGTGACAGTGTCAGCTTTGTATAAAAGACAGTGGTTGACATGAGACAGCCGGCTACTCAGCTTGTGCATGTCCAGACGTCTCATACAGGGGCTCTAAAGCGCCCGTTACCTCAGATACAGACGCCGACACAGATACTGACTCCTGTGTCGACGGTGAAGAGACAACCGTGATTTCCAATAGGGCCACACATTTCATGATTGAGGCAATGGAAAAAGTTTACACTCTTCTGATAATATAAATACCACCAAAAAAAAGGGGTATTATGTTTGGTGAGGAAAAACTTCCTGTAGTTTTCCTGAATCTGAGAAATAAAATGAGGTGTGTGATGATGCGTGGGTTTCCCCCCGATAACAATTGATAATTTCTAAAAAGTTATTGGCAGTATACCTTTTCCCGCCAGAGGTTAGGGTGCGTTGGGAAACACCCCCTAGGGGGGATAAGGCGCTCACACGCTTGTAAGAACAAGGGCTCTACCCTCTCTGGAGATGGCCGCCCTTAGGGATCCTGCTGATAGAAAGCAGGAGGGTATCCTAAAATGTATTTACACACATACTGGTGTTATACTGCGACCAGCAATCGCCTCAGCCTGGATGTGCAGTGCTGGGTTGGCGTGGTCGGATTCCCTGACTGGAAATTTGATATCCTAGATAAGGACAGTATATTATTGCCTATAGAGCAATTAAAAGATGCATTTCTATATATGCATGATGCACAGCGGAATATTTGCCGACTGGCATCAAGTATAAGTGCGTTGTCCAATTATACCAGTAAAGTGGTCAGGTGATGCGGATTCCAAACGGCATTTGGAAGTATTGCCTTAAAAAAAAAAAAAAAAGGGGATGTACCCCAGGTCGCCTCTCAAAATAAGACGCCGTATTATCAGGCGCAGTCCTGGTTGACAAGCGGACAAAAGGGTTCCTCTTTTCTGCTCGTGACAGAGGGAGAGGAAAATGGCTGCAGAGATCAGCCAGTTCCCAGGAACAGAAACCCTTTTCCGCCTCTGCCAAGCTCTCAGTATGACGCTAGGGCTTTACAAGTTCAGGCACGGTGGGGGCCCGTTCTCAATGAATTTCAGTGCGCAGTGGGCTCACTCGCAAGTAGACCCCTGGATCCTTCAGGTAATATTTCAGGGGTACAAATTGGAATTCGAGACGTATTCCCCTCGCCGTTTCCAAAAGTCTGTTTTACCGACGTCTCCCGCTGACAGGGAGGCAGTTTTGGAAGCCATTCACAAGCTGTATTCCCAGCAGGTGATAATTAAGGTACCCCTCCTGCAACAGGGAACGGGGTATTATTCCACACTATTGTGGTACCGAAGCCAGACGGCTCGGTGAGACCGATTTTAAAATCTAAAATCTTTGAACACTTACATACAGAGGTTCAAATTCAAAATTGAGTCACTCAGAGCAGTGATTGCAAACCTGGAAGAAGGGGACTACATGATGTCTCGGGACATCAAGGATGCTTACCTTCATGTCAAAATTTACCCTTCTCACCAAGGGTATCTCAGGTTATGGTACAGAACTGTCACTATCAGTTCAGACGCTGCCGTAGGGATGGTCCACGGCACCCCGGGTCTTTACTGAAGTAATGACCGTAATGATGATATTCCTTCGAAGGAAGGGAATTTTAGTTATCCTTTACTTGGACGATTCCCTGATAAGGGTGAGATCCAGGGAACAGTTGGAGATCGGTGTAGCACTACCTCAGGTAGTGTTGCGGCAGCACGATTGGATTCTCAATATTCCAAAATCGCAGCTGGTTCCGACGACTTGTCTTCTGTTCCTAGGGATGATCCTGGACACAGTCCAGAAAGAAGGTGTTTCTCCCGGAGGAGAAAGCCAGGGAGTTATCCGAGCTAGTCAGGAACCTCCTAAAACCGAACCAAGTCTCAGTGCATCAATGCACAAGGGTTCTGGGTAAAAATGGTGGCTTCCTACGAAGCAATCCCATTCGGCAGATTCCACGCAAGACTTTCCAGTGGAACCTACTGGACAAATGGTCCGGGTCGCATCTTCAGATGCTTCAGCGGATAACCCTGTCACCAGGGACAAGGGTATCCCTCCTGTGGTGGTTGCAGAGTGCTCATCTTCTAGAGGGCCGCAGATTCGGCATGCGGGACTGGGTCCTGGTGGCCACGGATGCCAGCCTGCGAGGCTGGGGAGCAGTCACACAGGGAAGGAATATCCAGGGCTTATGGTCAAGCCTGGAGACATCACTTCACATAAATGTCCTGCAGCTAAGGGCCATTTACAATGCTCTAAGCTTAGCAAGACCTCTGCTTCAAGGTCAGCCGGTGTTGATCCAGTCGGACAACATTACGGCAGTCACCCACGTAAACAGACAGGGTGCCACAAGAAGCAGGAGGGCAATGGCAGAAGCTGCAAGGATTCTTCGCGGGGCGAAAAACCACGTGATAGCACTGTCAGCAGTTTTCATTCCGGGAGTGGACAACTGGGAAGCACTTTTCCTCAGCACGACCTCCACCCGGGAGAGTAAGGACTTCACCCAGAAGTCTTCCACATGATTATAAACCGTTGGGAAAAACTCGACAGGTATTGCGCCACGTCAAGGGACCCTCAGGCAATAGCTGTAGATGCTCTGGTAACACCGTGGGTGTACCAATCAGTGTATGGGTTCCCTCCTCTGCCTCTCATACCCAAGGTACTGAGATTGATAAGATGGAGAGGAGTAAGCACTATATTAGTGGCTCCGGATTGACCAAGAAGGAATTGGTAACCGGAACTTCAAGAGATGCTCACGGAGGATCCGTAGCCTCTACCTCTAAGAAGGGACCTGCTCCAGCAAGGACCTTGTCTGTTCCAAGACTTACCGCGGCTGCGTTGACGGCATGGCGGTTGAACGCCGGATCCTGAAGGAAAAAGGCATTCCGGATGAAGTCATCCCTATCCTGATCAAAGCCAGGAAGGATGTAACCGCAAAACATTATCACCGCATTTGGCGAAAATATGTTGCGTGGTGCGAGGCCAGTAAGGCTCGACGGAGGAAATTCAACTGGGTCGATTCCTACATTTCCTGCAAACAGGAGTATCTATGGGCCTGAAATTGGGGTCCATTAAGGTTCAAATTTCGGCTCTGTCAATTTTCTTCCAAAAAAGAACTAGCTTCAGTCCCTGAAGTTCAGACATTTGTTAAAGGGGTACTGCATATACAGCCTCCTTTTGTGCCTTTAGTGGCACTTTTGGGATCTCCAGGTGGTTTTTGGGTTCCAAAAGTCACATTGGTTTGACACACTTAAATCTGTGGAGTTAAAATATCTCACAGAAAAAGTGGTCATGCTGTTGGCTCTGGCCTGGGCCAGGCGCGTGTCAGAATTGGTGGCTTTATCCTGTAAAAGCCCTTATCTGATTTTCCATTCGGACAGGGCGGAATTGAGGACTCGTCCTCAGTTTCTCCCTAAGGTGGTTTCAGCGTTCACCTGAACCAAACCTATTGTGGTGCCTGCGGCTACTAGGGACTTGGAGGACTCCAAGTTGCTAGACGTTGTCAGGACCCGGAAAATATATGTTTCCAGGACGGCTGGAGTCAGGAAATCTGACTCGCTGTTTATCCTCTATGCACCCAACTAGCTGGGTGCTCCTGCTTCTAAGCAGACTATTGCTCGTTGGATTTGTAGTACAATTCAGCTTGCACATTCTGTGGCAGGCCTGCCACAGCCAAAAATCTGTAAATGCCCACTCCACAAGGAAGGTGGGCTCATCTTGGGCAGCTGCCCGAGGGGTCTCGGCTTTACAACTTTGCCGAGCAGTTACTTGGTCAGGAGCAAATACGTTTGTAAAAGTCTACAAATTTGATACCCTGGCTGAGGAGGACCGGGAGTTCTCTCATTGGGGGCTGCAGAGTCATCCGCACTCTCCCGCCCGTTTGGGAGCTTTGGTATAATCCCCATGGTCCTTACGGAGTTCCCAGCATCCACTAGGACGTCAGAGAAAATAAGAATTTACTTACCGATAATTCTATTTCTCGTAGTCCGTAGTGGATGCTGGGCGCCCATCCCAAGTGCGGATTGTCTGCAATACTGGTACATAATTATTGTTACCAAAAAATTCGGGTTATTGTTGTAGTGAGCCATCTTTTCGAGAGGCTTCTCTATTATCATGCTGTTAACTGGGTTCAGATCACAAGTTGTACAGTGTGATTGGTGTGGCTGGTATGAGTCTTACCCGGGATTCAAAATCCTTCCTTATTGTGTACGCTCGTCCGGGCACAGTATCCTAACTGAGGCTTGGAGGAGGGTCATAGCGGGAGGAGCCAGTGCACACCAGGTGATCCTAAAGCTTTCTTTAGATGTGCCCTGTCTCCTGCGGAGCCGCTATTCCCCATGGTCCTTACGGAGTTCCCAGCATCCACTACGGACTACGAGAAATAGAATTATCGGTAAGTAAATTCTTATTTTTTTTTAAATTGTGTTTGTCGACATAGATCGACATGGACACCATATAAGTGTACCGCATCCCCTCGCATGGCTCGCTGCACTCACCATGTTTGGGTACGGTGTCTCGCTGCGCTCGACACACTATTATATTCCCCCTCCAAGTACACTGGGATGGTAAAGTATGAACAAGTCTGTTTCAGTGAAAAAAAATCATGAAAAACTCATGTCGGCATTTTGACCTGTCTACATTTTACATGTCTATTTTGACCTTGTCGGTATTTTAAATGTCGCGATTTTAAATATCGGGATTTTGACCTTGTCAGGATTTTGATCGTCGGTCAATTGCTGCCGGTATTTTGACCTTCGGGATTTTGATTGTAGGTAAATTGACTGCATCCCCCTGGCATATCTGCTCCTGGTATTTGCAGGTGGAGAGAGGTGCAGTTTTGTATCCATGTTAAATTGGGTAAAATGTGTTTTGCATCCTGGTCCCAGGTAGATGACACACACACCTGGCCATCCATGATGTCAAAGAAAATGTGATTAATCAGACCAAGCCACCTTCCTCCATTGCTCCACGGTCCAAATTCTGTTGCTTAAGTACAGAGGGCGCTTTCAGCATGTGTCCCGTTACCAGTCTGATATGCAGCAAGCTGCAATGCACTGTGTGTTCTGTCACTTTTCTATCATAGACAGCGCTCACTTTTTCAGCAATTTGTGCTACTGTAGCTCTTCTGTGGGATTGGACTAGACGAGCTAGCCTTTACGCCTTATGCTTATGAATAAGTTTTGCACTTCAGTTCACAGGTTGTCCACTGCATAATGGGAACACTCCACAGGTCTTGCTGATACTCTGTCTCTGTTATTTAGCCATCATGATTTAGCCCTTGTAAAATTTGCTCTGATCCTTATTCTTTCCCATTTTTCCCGCTTCCAACACTTCAATTTCAAGAACGGAGTGTTCACGTGCTGCCTAATATATCCCACCCTTTGACGAGTGCCATTTTAACAAGATAATGTTATTCACTTCACCTGTCCGTGGTTTTAATGTTATAGCTGGTGGCTGTATGTCTGCGTGCAATATGTTTTCTTTTTTTTTTTTTTTTAGTTTGCCCAATAAAATCATCTCAATGAATTTTCCTTACTCCATCATATAACCCTCATCTGGCTTTCATTTTACTTTCATAAATACTAATGGGTTTCTAAGAAATTAAAATATGCAGTCATTTAGTGGCAGTGCTAAGTGCATGGCGTTTTATTCCCCTTTGGGTTTCTGTCCTCCAGAGTATGCAGTGTATGTGTCCTCTTTCCAATTAGTTTAAAACTGCATTTAAAAGTTACCAGGTTAGGCCATTCATTACTCTAATTTGCATTTTCTTGTGAACATATACTTAAAAATACATCCATATGTAGTTGTAACCAGAATTGGCCTACTGTACATTACAGTTTTCCATGTGGACTGACTTCAGATAGATGGACTTGAAGTTGTATGCTTCTTTTAGATCACCTGGGATAAACGCAGAGCATAATACTGACACTTCAGTATACACTGCTCAAAAAAATAAAGGGAACACTAAAATAACACATGCTAGATCTGAATAAATGAAATATTCTTATTAAATACTTTGTTCTTTACATAGTTGAATGTGCTGACAACAAAATCACACAAAAATGATCAATGGAAATCAAATTTATTAACCCATGGAGGTCTGGATTTGGAGTCACTCAAAATTAAAGTGGAAAAACACACTACAGGCTGATCCAACTTTGATGTAATGTCCTTAAAACAAGTCAAAATGAGGCTCAGTAGTGTGTGTGTGGCCTCCCACGTGCCTGTATGACCTCCCTACAACGCCTGGGCATGTTCCTGATGAGGTGGCGGATGGTCTCCTGAGGGATCTCCTCCCAGACCTGGACTGAAGCATCCGCCAACTCCTGGACAGTCTGTGGTGCAATGTGGCGTTGGTGGATGGAGCGAGTTATGATGTCCCAGATGTGCTCAATTGGATTCAGGTCTGGGGAACGGGCGGGCCAGTCCATAGCATCAATGCCTTCGTCTTGCAGGAACTGCTGACACCCTCCAGCCACATGAGGTCTAGCATTGTCTTGCATTAGGAGGAACCCAGGGCCAACCGCACCAGCATATGGTCTCACAAGGGGTCTGAGGATCTCATCTCGGTACCTAATGGCAGTCAGGCTACCTCTGGCGAGCCCATTGGAGGGCTGTGCGGCCCCCCAAAGAAATGCCACCCCACACCATTACTGACCCACTGCCAAACCGGTCATGCTGGAGGATGTTGCAGGCAGCAGAACGTTCTCCTTGGCATCTCCAGACTCTGTCACATGTGCTCAGTGAGAACCTGCTTTCATCTGTGAAGAGCACAGGGCGCCAGTGGCGAATTTGCCAATCTTGGTGTTCTCTGGCAAATGCCAAACGTCCTGCACGGTGTTGGGCTGTAAGCACAACCCCCACCTGTGGACGTCGGGCCCTCATACCACCCTCATGGAGTCTGTTTCTGATCATTTGAGTAGACACATGCACATTTGTGGCTTGCTGGATGTCATTTTGCAGGGCTCTGGCAGTGCTCCTCCTGTTCCTCCTTGCACAAAGGCAGAGGTAGCGGTCCTGCTGCTGGGTTGTTGCCCTCCTACGGCCTCCTGCATGTCTCCTGATGTACTGGCCTGTCTCCTGGTAGCGCCTCCATGCTCTGGACTCTACGCTCACAGACACAGCAAACCTTCTTGCCATAGCTCGCATTGATGTGCCATCCTGGATGAGCTGCACTACCTGAGCCACTTGTGTCGGTTGTAGACTCCGTCTCATGCTACCACTAGAGTGAGAGCACCACCAGCTTTTAAAAGTGACCAAAACATCAGCCAGAAATCATAGGAGCTGAGAAGTGGTCTGTGTTCACCACCTGTAGAACAACTCCTTTATTGGGGGTGTCTTACTAATTGCCTATAATTTCCACCTGTTGTCTATTCCATTTGCACAACAGCATGTGAAATTGATTGTCAATCAGTGTTGCTTCCTAAGTGGACAGTTTGATTTCACAGAAGTGTGATTGGCTTGGAGTTGCATTGTGTTGTTTAAGTGTTCCCTTTATTTTTTTGAGCAGTGTATTTTTAGTATTGCACGTGTCCTTCGAAGTTTAGCTTGTTTACAGCAGTTGTAGGGAACCAGTTGCTCATTAGCTACTGTTGAACTATAACTCCCAGAATGCTGTATTTACCTAGGTAACAGCTGGGCCCTTTCCTGATCTTTAGATGCAGATGATGCATATCCTATTTCAAATCAGTCTGTTTCTGCTTAACCCTTTTTATTCTCAACCATTTTTTGCGTTCAGACATGATTTGCTGTCGTCTTGTTAACAGCTGCATCAGTGAGAGAGAGCCATGATTTGCATCCGGGTGAGGAGTGTGGAAGATAGTGTTTGCAGGTCACAGGTGCCTGTCTTGATGGTCTTTTTATCAGCATATAGCACAGCTGCTCAGGAGCGCCATCTCAGTAGGCCATCTGCCTGCCCTCACCACTGTGAGGATGCAACATGTTGTTAAGTCAGGTGAACAGCAAAGTGACTCAGGGAGCAGGTGCACATTACTTTCTCATTCTTAAATGTATAAAATTGAATAGAAGGAACGGTTTGTTTCGTTTCTACCATCTTGTAATTACACGCTTTCAGAAACCTCAATATGTGAGCTCCGAGGTACTTACAACCAAACAATTTAACAAGCTCTACAGGATTTAAATACATAAATGCATTGTTTTTGTTTTGTCTTTTTCTTTCCAACTGTATCATTGAATATATCACCAACGTTCTGTTCACAATAGGACAGTGTGTGTTCGTAGTAAAAAAAAAAAATAAAGAAAGATTGCTTAGCCATCTATTTCTGCTCAGGTGTACAAGCGATCGTGGTTATTTTAAACTTCCAGTCCCATAGAGAATTAAGGTGGGGGTGCGGTGGGATTCTCAAAGCAAATCATATTAAAATTGGGTAATCCAACATAGAGTAACCTATGTGCTTGCATTGTAAATGGTCGCTACTTATCAGGCGAATGGCATTTACTGTCATGTCATGGGCTGTTTGTGTTGTAAGTTTTAGTAAATATTGAAAAATCTGACCAAACTGTGAGAAAAAAACAACCAATGCATAAAAGATGTTTTAAAAGTAAAATGTATGAAGGCAAGAAACAGGACATAAGGCCTTTTGTAATGTTTCCATTTAATTTTTCTGCATTGATCAGCGTTGGAATTTTATGCATGATATGTACGGCCTTAGATGACTCCACTCTGCAGCTTTGCCAATCTCGGTCAGCTGCCCTGTGTCTGCCATGCAAGCTCAGCTGTGAGAGACGTGTGACCCACTGTACAAGCAGCTTTGCAGGATGATAGAATAGGAAGTGCAGTTTCGTTTTCTTCCCGGTTTTGTAGCAATTGATTGAACTGTCCCTAAGGCAGTTGCTTAGCAACCTGCATAGTAATTAAAAAATAAATAAAAAAATTGTTATTGAAAACACGTTATGTATGCAACAGAAAAACAAAACAATGGGTGGTGGTGGTCCTATGTTTTTTTTAAACCCTCTATTTACAGTTTTTTTCCTTTTTAACATTATGGTGATCAGAAAATCTGCTTTGTCAAGGTTTAATTTTAACTTAAGAATGAAAGTTGATGTTACAATGAGAAGTAACATACAAATAAACATTCACCAAAATGAGTGGTAGAATATCCTATTTTCTCCCTGATTTCTCCTTTCTTTGCTATTCTCATATTGCAATTTTTCTTATGAAATATCTGATCTCTTAAACTAAGGGTAGGCAACCTGTAGCACTCCAGGGCTGTGGAACTACATATACCAGCATACCCTACTACCGTTTTGATAGGGTACACTAAAACTGTGGCAGTACACTAAAACGGTGGCAGATGTGTAGTTCAATAGTAGCTGAAATACAGGTTGTCTACCCCTGTCTTAGGGTGTGTACACACGGTGAGATCCTTGTTGTGTTCGATTTTTACTTGCGATTTCCCTTGAACTCCCTGGAGCCCAGATAGGACAGATTTTGACTAACTTTTCTTGAGATATGGACTATGTGTGCTTACGATTTTGGCTTATGTGAGATTTTGGCTTATGTGAGATGTCATTGACATGTGAGATGAACTAGATAGTACACCGATCAGGATTGACTTGCCTGCACAGTCTATCTTTTCTTGCGATGCCGACCTGGCGGGGCCGCGCATCGGGATCGCAAGGTGACTTTCACCTTGCGATTTGCACTAACTTTTCTTGCGATTTTGACTATATAGTCAAAATCTCAAGAAAAAATCTCACCGTGTGTACACACCTTTAAGCTGGGTCCACACCGGAGCAATGTGTACTCAGACAATATGGCTGCTGATGGGCCGACATATAGTATCTACTGTACACATCTGGAAGATGTAATGAAGGACGGAATGATCCCTCATTCCATCTTTCATTACACTGCACAACGCTGCATGCGATATCGTCCGATTGGCTGGGCAGCATTACTGACGGGATGATATCACATGCAACCGTGGGAGCGTGTTGATTGGCCATACACACTGAACAATCCAGCCGATATGCCGTTCTGATTCGGTTGGAAATTATATTGGGCCAATATCGCTCCAATATGTACCCAGCTTTAGAAAGTGCTCTATTCCCTCCTAAACATTGCTTTTATGTAGTTGGTTACAAATTGACTATTATATAATATCATAAGTGCTGTAGCGGTAATAAAAAAAGCAAAAAAAACAACTTAAACAATTAATAAATAAAACCTAAAATACACCAATTAAAATCTAAGACTGTCCTAATAAACATATTTTTTTTGTTTCAAAGAACATCTCTAAGAAAACTTGTTTATAGGGCTAGCCTACTGTGCAACTCTCCCTCGTGACTCCAAAATGGCTCTGACCCATCGAGGCATGGACTCCACAAGATATCAGAACGTGTCCCGTGGTATCTGCCACCAAGCCGTTAGCAGCTGATCCTTTAAGTCCTCTAAGTGGCAAGGTGAGGCCTCCATGGCTCGGACTTGTTTTGACAGCGCATCCCTGATCGATCAGAATCCTAGAACAAGTCAACACCCTGAACTCTTTGTCCTGTTCCTCAAACCATTCCTGAACAATGTATGCAGTGTGGCAGAGCGCATTATCCTGCTAAAAGAGGCAACTGCTATCAGGGAATGCCATTGCCATGCTGGGGTGTACTCTACACCAATGTTTAGGTAGGTGTTACTATACGTGTCAAGTAACAGCCTTATGAATGCTGGCATCCAAGGTTTCCAAAACGACATCAAACTGCCTCTGACAGCTTGTCTTTGTCCAATACGGTTATCTTTTCCCCCAGGGTAAACGCATACTCACCTGGCCGTCCACATGATGTAAAATAAAAATTCATCAGACCAGGCCACCTTCTTCCTTTGCTCCATGGTCCAGTTCTGACGTTCATGTGCCCATTGTAGGCACATTCGGCAGTGGACAGGGGTTAGCATGGACACTCTGACTAGTCTGCAACTGTGCAGCCCACATACACAGTAGGCTGAGATGCACTGTGTTTTTTTGTCAAGCCTTCTATCATAGCCACTATTTCAGCAGTTTGTGCTACAGCTCTTCTGTGGGAATAAACCAGACGGGCTAGCCTTCCATCCTCACACGCTTCAGTGAGCCTTGGGAACCCGTAACCCTGTTACCAGTTCACCAGTTGCCCTTTTTGGACCACTTTTGGTAGGTACTAGCAACTGCATACTGGGAACATTCCACAGGAACTGTTTTGGAAAGGCTCTGAATAAAATATCCATAGCACCGAATTGAGTCTTCCCCATGAAGGAGTTTTTCTTTAGGGTTTTGCTATGTGTCACGAGGTCACCATGGTAACAAATAGCTATTACTTGGCACAAACCCCCCAACCCCCTCCACCACGTAACAATCAATACAAAGCTTAGGAGAGAGACACCTTTGTTGCAGCTGAAGCCATGTAAAGGTACCCATACACTTGTGCGATGCCCCACGACGGAACATCGTGGGGCATCGCACCGGCAGTTCAGGTGCGATGAAATCGCACCTGAACTGCCAAAGTGATTACTATGCGATCATGCGATAGATCGCATTGTAATCATGTGATCGGCACGTCACCACCGAGTGGGAGCGGCCTCTGGCACATCGCAGTGTGATATATCGAAAACCACATGCGATCGCACTGCGATGCAAGAAATATTAAGTGCAGCACATACTATCTTGAGACGCGACATTCGAGCGGCGTGCCCGCGCATCGCGTCTCAAGGTACCTAAAATGTGCATACAATCCTTCGATTTCTCTCACAGATGAGGTCGAAATCGAAGGATAACACCTAATATCTCACAAGTGTATGGGCACCATACAGTAAGTTAACTTCAGG
Source organism: Pseudophryne corroboree (assembly GCF_028390025.1). Lineage (NCBI taxonomy): Eukaryota > Metazoa > Chordata > Amphibia > Anura > Myobatrachidae > Pseudophryne > Pseudophryne corroboree. The sequence continues at coordinate 295,747,128 of NC_086449.1, forward strand.
GATTTTGCAGAATTTTTGGAGGACTTCATGTCAGAGAGGTTTTGAAGTTCTCTGTTACAAACAAAACTAAACAAAAACCTATGTAGGGTTGCAACTTTAACTATGTATTTATCTGTGTTAATCACCAGTGTAGACCAAATGCCATTGCCCTAAATGATTCACCATGTCTGTCTAAAAATAAGAATTTGTTGATCCACATCTGCTCAATGATATGTCTTACTTCACAAGTTATAATTTATATTATTGATATTCAGTAATGGGTTTTTAACTCTCATTAACGTTCCTTTTTTTTTTTTTTTTTTTTTTACTTCATTGTTATCACAGTATACTGAAGAAATATTCCCTAATACGAGTGTTTCAGTGAAGCAACACAAGGTGCTTTTACACATGAATGGTCAGTGCTACTGAATTTTGGAAGTAAGGATGGTGTGCTTCATATTTCAGTAAACATAGAGCGAATGATGATCCTGCTCTTCCCTTTAGAGATTGTTAGCTGTCAAAATATGCACCAAAATATTTGCTAACACTCACTGTAGGTGTCCAGCTGTTAGAAGTCTAAAGCCATATCTTGGGAGATTCATGTTAGAGCTGAAAACCAAATGTGCAAACAGCAGGCTACATTAAGAAAACATGAGTTTCTTTCTGGTGCTGAAGGATTACTAGCATATTGCCAGGTGTGATGTTCTGTTCAATGCTTTGTGTTATGATTTGATTGTTGCCGTTAACTCCCTGGCTGCTGGAAAAGTTATCATCTCATTGCAATCCCCATCTGGATAGTGTGTTTGTTTCAGTCAAATTGGAATACATCGCCTATTGTCTAATGTTGTTTTTTTCTTCAGGATGTCTGTGTAGTTCTCAGCATTTTACATATTGAAGTATTTTGTTAATATTGCTGGTGTAAATACAGACTCCTTTTCTGTTCTGCTGAGAATTCGCTTTTCATTTTCATCATTCTATTACAGATAATATGCTTTGGACCAGGACGCAGTTTGGCAGAAATAGGAGTGTAAGGTTTATTCCTGTTCCCAGCTTTCCCCAGTCTCTCTTGTGATTTTATTAGACAAGCACTGGATCGACTCAGTCACCTGGCAAATCAATATAGCAAATGCTAATAAAAGAAACCTTTGTAATTGTTCACTAAAAGCACAAAGGAAAGCTGTACATTTCATCACCATTAAAAGACCGTTTATTTCATGTTTGGGGGTAAAAAAAAAAAATCTTTCTGTAGTGCAGTCTAATTATTTAAAAAGTCCACTTCAATTATATGCCATATTTATATGTTTTAAGGGACAAGGAAAGTTGGTGTAAAATTTGGACCATGAATAAAAATGCCTGGAGCTTATAAAGCATAAGCACATATATTTTGTTTATGCGTTTACTCCGGCACGTAAACATTTTACAGGGTAATAATTACATAAACAATGTCCGTACAGTAGAATAAACTAGCTGGTGCTGCAATCATACTTGTCGTTATCTGAGAAAACCTGTCCCATCTTTGCGTATAATATTTGCACAGTGGTTTGTGATACTTGAATTACTAATATATGCTCTCCTGGGGTGGCACTTGATATACCGGCTGTCGAGGTCCCGGCGCTCTACATACTGGTGCCGGTATACAGACAACTAATCACTGTGCCCACAAGGGGCTTTTTGCGCTTGCAATGGTGCCGGCATTCCAGCGGTTGGGATCCCAGCGCCGGTATACTATGCCCGATCTCCTGTACTGAATATTTGCAGTAATTCACAGCTATAAAAACCTTCTGCCTTGTGACTGCACAACATACTGTAGTTGAATACATTTCTGTAGTGTAAAGACCGGGAGTTGGACCTCTAAAATGTGGCACCGCTGGGTGAAATGAGTGCCCCCCCCCCCCTCCTCCTCGCTTAGCACACATCACGCTGTGCTGAGCAGGGGTAGTGATTTGTGCTGAGCGGTCTGTGATAGATCGCTCAGCACACATTTTAGGGAGAAATCACCCGTTTGTACCCCCCTTAAGGCTATGGCAAACAATACCTATGCAGACTCTTATCTGATAGAATGATTTGTGTTGTAAAACACTTTCTCTATCGTCCTAGTGGATGCTGGGGTTCCTGAAAGGACCATGGGGAATAGCGGCTCCGCAGGAGACAGGGCACAAAAAGTAAAGCTTTCCGATCAGGTGGTGTGCACTGGCTCCTCCCCCTATGACCCTCCTCCAAGCCTCAGTTAGATTTTTGTGCCCGGCCGAGAAGGGTGCAATCTAGGTGGCTCTCCTAAAGAGCTGCTTAGAGAAAGTTTAGCTTAGGTTTTTTATTTTACAGTGAGTCCTGCTGGCAACAGGATCACTGCAACGAGGGACTTAGGGGAGAAGAAGTGAACTCGCCTGCGTGCAGGATGGATTGGTTTCTTGGCTACTGGACATCAGCTCCAGAGGGACGATCACAGGTACAGCCTGGATGGTCACCGGAGCCTCGCCGCCGGCCCCCTTGCAGATGCTGAAACATGAAGAGGTCCAGAATCGGCGGCAGAAGACTCCTCAGTCTTCTAAAGGTAGCGCACAGCACTGCAGCTGTGCGCCATTTTCCTCTCAGCACACTTCACACGGCAGTCACTGAGGGTGCAGGGCGCTGGGAGGGGAGCGCCCTGGGAGGCAAATGAAAACCTATTTGGCTAAAAAATACCTCACATATAGCCTCCGGGGGCTATATGGAGATATTTAACCCCTGCCAGAATACACTAAAGAGCGGGAGACGAGCCCGCCGAAAAAGGGGCGGGGCCTATCTCCTCAGCACACAGCGCCATTTTCCTTACACAGCTCCGCTGGTCAGGACGGCTCCCAGGTCTCTCCCCTGCACTGCACTACAGAGACAGGGTAAAACAAGAGAGGGGGGGCAAAATAGTGGCAAAAATTATATTATAAAAGCAGCTATACAGGGAGCACTTATTATAAGGCTATCCCTGTCATATATAGCGCTTTTGGTGTGTGCTGGCAAACTCTCCCTCTGTCTCCCCAAAGGGCTAGTGGGGTCCTGTCTTCGTTAAGAGCATTCCCTGTGTGTCTGCTGTGTGTCGGTACGTGTGTGTCGACATGTATGAGGACGATATTGGTGTGGAGGCGGAGCAATTGCCAAATATGGGGATGTCACCTCCTAGGGGGTCGACACCAGAATGGATGCCTTTATTTATGGAATTACGGGATAGTGTCAACACGCTAAAGCAGTCGTTTGACGACATGAGACGGCCGGACAATCAGTTAGTGCCTGTCCAGGCGCCTCAAACACCGTCAGGGGCTGTAAAACGCCCTTTGCCTCACTCGGTCGACACAGACCCAGACACAGGCACTGATTCCAGTGGCGACGGTGACGAATCAACCGTATTTTCCAGTAGGGCCACACGTTATATGATTTTGGCAATGAAGGAGGCGTTACATTTAGCTGATACTACAGGTACCACTAAACAGGGTATTATGTGGGGTGTGAAAAAACTACCTATAGTTTTTCCTGAATCAGAAGAACTAAATGATGTATGTGATGAAGCGTGGGTTGCCCCCGATAAAAAGATGCTAATTTCAAAGAAGTTATTGGCTTTATACCCTTTCCTGCCAGAGGTTAGGGCGCGCTGGGAAACACCTCCTAGGGTGGACAAGGCGCTCACACGCTTATCTAAACAAGTGGCGTTACCCTCTCCTGAGACGGCCGCACTTAAAGATCCAGCAGATAGGAGGATGGAAAATATCCAAAAAAGTATATACACACATACAGGTGTTATACTACGACCAGCTATAGCGACAGCCTGGATGTGCAGTGCTGGAGTAGCTTGGTCAGAGTCCCTGATTGAAAATATTGATACCCTGGATAGGGACAATGTTTTACTGTCTTTAGAGCAAATAAAGGATGCATTTCTTTATATGCGTGATGCACAGAGGGATATCTGCACACTGGCATCACGGGTAAGTGCTATGTCCATTTCGGCCAGAAGAAGTTTATGGACGCGACAGTGGTCAGGCGATGCGGACTCAAAACGGCATATGGAAGTTTTGCCGTATAAAGGGGAGGAGTTATTTGGAGTCGGTCTATCAGATTTGGTGGCCACGGCTACAGCCGGGAAATCCACCTTTTTACCTCAAGCTACTCCCCAACAGAAAAAGACACCGACTTTTCAACCGCAGCCCTTTCGTTCCTTTAAAAACAAGAGAGCAAAGGGATATTCATATCTGCCACGAGGCAGAGGAAGGGGGAAGAGACACCAACAGGCAGCTCCTTCCCAGGAACAGAAGCCCTCCCCCGCTTCTACAAAAGCCTCAGCATGACGCTGGGGCTTCTCAAGCGGACTCGGGGGCGGTGAGCGGTCGTCTCAAGAATTTCAGCGCGCAGTGGGCTCACTCGCAGGTAGATCCCTGGATCCTGCAGATAATATCTCAGGGGTACAGGTTGGAACTAGAGACAGATCCGCCTCGCCGTTTCCTGAAGTCTGCTTTACCAACGTCCCCCTCCGAAAGGGAGACGGTTTTGGAAGCCATTCACAAGCTGTACTCTCAGCAGGTGATAGTCAAGGTACCTCTTCTACAACAGGGAAAGGGGTATTATTCCACTCTATTTGTGGTACCGAAGCCGGACGGCTCGGTAAGACCTATTCTAAATCTGAAGTCCTTGAACCTGTACATAAAGAAGTTCAAGTTCAAAATGGAGTCACTCAGAGCAGTGATAGCGAACCTGGAAGAAGGGGACTTTATGGTGTCCTTGGACATCAAGGATGCGTACCTCCACGTTCCAATTTACCCCTCACACCAGGGGTACCTCAGGTTCGTTGTACAAAACTGTCACTATCAGTTTCAGACGCTGCCGTTCGGATTGTCCACGGCACCTCGGGTCTTTACAAAGGTAATGGCCGAGATGATGATTCTTCTTCGAAGAAAAGGCGTATTAATTATCCCATACTTGGACGATCTCCTAATAAGGGCAAGGTCCAGAGAACAGCTAGAGATGGGATTAGCACTGTCTCAAGAAGTGCTAAAACAGCACGGCTGGATTCTGAATATTCCAAAATCCCAGTTAATGCCGACAACTCGTCTGCTGTTCCTAGGGATGATTCTGGACACGGTTCAGAAAAAGGTTTTTCTCCCGGAGGAAAAAGCCAAGGAGTTATCCGAGCTTGTCAGGAACCTCCTAAAACCAGGAAAGGTGTCTGTACATCAATGCACAAGAATCCTGGGAAAAATGGTGGCTTCTTACGAAGCAATTCCATTCGGCAGATTCCATGCACGAAATTTTCAGAGGGATCTGTTGGACAAATGGTCAGGGTCGCATCTTCAGATGCACCAGCGGATAACCCTGTCTCCAAGGACAAGGGTATCTCTTCTGTGGTGGTTGCAGAGTGCTCATCTATTGGAGGGCCGCAGATTCGGCATACAGGATTGGATCCTGGTGACCACGGACGCCAGCCTGAGAGGCTGGGGAGCAGTCACACAAGGAAGAAACTTCCAGGGAGTGTGGACGAGCCTGGAAACGTCTCTTCACATAAACATTCTGGAACTAAGAGCAATCTACAATGCTCTAAGCCAGGCAGAACCTCTGCTTCAAGGAAAACCGGTGTTGATCCAGTCGGACAACATCACGGCAGTCGCCCATGTAAACAGACAGGGCGGCACAAGAAGCAGGAGTGCAATGGCAGAAGCTGCAAGGATTCTTCGCTGGGCAGAGAATCATGTGATAGCACTGTCAGCAGTGTTCATCCCGGGAGTGGACAACTGGGAAGCAGACTTCCTCAGCAGACACGACCTTCACCCGGGAGAGTGGGGACTTCATCCGGAAGTCTTCCACATGCTGGTAACCCGTTGGGAAAGACCAATGGTGGACATGATGGCGTCTCGCCTCAACAAAAAACTGGACAGGTATTGCGCCAGGTCAAGAGATCCGCAGGCAATAGCTGTGGACGCGCTGGTAACGCCTTGGGTGTACCAGTCGGTGTATGTGTTTCCTCCTCTGCCTCTCATACCAAAAGTATTGAGAATTATACGGCAAAGAGGCGTAAGAACGATACTAGTGGTTCCGGATTGGCCAAGAAGGACTTGGTACCCGGAACTTCAAGAGATGATCACGGAAGATCCGTGGCCTCTACCTCTAAGGAGGGACTTGCTTCAGCAGGGTCCCTGTCTGTTTCAAGACTTACCGCGGCTGCGTTTGACGGCATGGCGGTTGAACGCCGGATCCTAAAGGAAAAAGGCATGCCGGAAGAAGTCATTCCTACTTTGATTAAAGCAAGGAAGGAAGTAACCGTGCAACACTATCACCGCATTTGGCGAAGATATGTTGCGTGGTGCGAGGATCGGAGTGCTCCGACGGAGGAATTTCAACTGGGTCGATTCCTACATTTCCTGCAATCAGGATTGTCTATGGGTCTCAAATTGGGATCTATTAAGGTTCAAATTTCGGCCCTGTCGATTTTCTTTCAAAAAGAATTGGCTTCAGTTCCTGAAGTCCAGACTTTTGTTAAGGGAGTGCTGCATATACAGCCTCCTGTGGTGCCTCCAGTGGCACCGTGGGATCTCAATGTGGTTTTGGAATTTCTAAAATCTCATTGGTTTGAACCACTAAAAAAGGTGGATTTAAAATATCTCACATGGAAAGTGACCATGTTACTAGCCCTGGCTTCGGCCAGGAGAGTGTCAGAACTGGCAGCTTTATCTTACAAAAGCCCATATCTGATTTTCCATTCGGACAGGGCAGAACTGCGGACTCGTCCGCATTTTCTCCCTAAGGTGGTGTCAGCATTTCATCTGAACCAGCCTATTGTAGTGCCTGCGGCTACAAGTGACTTGGAGGACTCCAAGTTACTGGACGTTGTCAGAGCATTAAAAATATATATTGCAAGGACAGCTGGAGTCAGAAAATCTGACTCGTTGTTTATATTGTATGCACCCAACAAGATGGGTGCTCCTGCGTCTAAGCAGACGATTGCTCGTTGGATCTGTAGCACAATCCAACTTGCACATTCTGTGGCAGGCCTGCCACAGCCTAAATCTGTAAAGGCCCACTCCACAAGGAAGGTGGGCTCATCTTGGGCGGCTGCCCGAGGGGTCTCGGCATTACAACTTTGCCGAGCAGCTACGTGGTCAGGGGAGAACACGTTTGTAAAATTTTACAAATTTGATACTCTGGCTAAGGAGGACCTGGAGTTCTCTCATTCGGTGCTGCAGAGTCATCCGCACTCTCCCGCCCGTTTGGGAGCTTTGGTATAATCCCCATGGTCCTTTCAGGAACCCCAGCATCCACTAGGACGATAGAGAAAATAAGAATTTACTTACCGATAATTCTATTTCTCGGAGTCCGTAGTGGATGCTGGGCGCCCATCCCAAGTGCGGATTATCTGCAATAATTGTACATAGTTATTGTTAACTAATTCGGGTTATTGTTTAGGAAGCCATCTTTCAGAGGCTCCTCTGTTATCATACTGTTAACTGGGTTTGATCACAAGTTGTACGGTGTGATTGGTGTGGCTGGTATGAGTCTTACCCGGGATTCAAAATTCCTCCCTTATTGTGTACGCTCGTCCGGGCACAGTACCTAACTGAGGCTTGGAGGAGGGTCATAGGGGGAGGAGCCAGTGCACACCACCTGATCGGAAAGCTTTACTTTTTGTGCCCTGTCTCCTGCGGAGCCGCTATTCCCCATGGTCCTTTCAGGAACCCCAGCATCCACTACGGACTCCGAGAAATAGAATTATCGGTAAGTAAATTCTTATTTTTGAACTGGGATGCTGTGGAATGTGGAAGGCTTTCCCTAAATTCTCCCTGTCGGTTCATCCAGTGATTGGATGTCTTGGTGTGATGTAACGGCCACCCTGATGCTCACATGCGGTAGCTTCTATCTTCTGCTAATGCATATAAAAATAGCACCTGAACGATCTTTAGGGACTTTCATGGTTCCAGTAGGAATTATAATTTAGTACACTGTTCATATGATTGATTCACCTCTAATCTGTCAAGTGTTTACCACGTTTAAGTCAAGGAAGCATTGTATTGGAAGTGTCACAAGTATTTAATTATAATGATTAATATAGCACCTTAATCCTAACACGACACAAAGCACCTCACATTATTGCAGAGAGTGGGGCAGCAATCTTAGGGTGCTCAGTTGCTATTCTAATTAATCAGTCAGATTATTTCCTATTGGAGTCTTGTCACTAGCAGCCAATGACAAAACAGCTAGACCAACTTTTTAAAGCCCACTATGCTATAGATCATGTACTTTTGGATGATTCTTGATTTTAATTTTACATGTGTGTTTTAAGTGCAGGAAAGCTATACAAACTTTAATTGATCCCCGAGGAAATCTTTTCAGTACATAGGTGAAATGTGTGTGGAAAAATTGGGGCAGTTAAGATCAGCTACATTTTGTTTACTTCAATAGGCTTTCATTGTTTCATTTGGAAGCAGAATTGTATTGTCCATCTGGTAACATTGCAAAGGGCTTTATTAAATTCTGCGTGGATTGAATAGTGCCAGGAAAGAGCTCCCGGAGCTATTCAATTCAGCGCGCTGTCATCTCCAACTAGAGGATTTCTTCTTGCACTCCTCTGGGGATGTGAGCAGAAATCCAACCAAACTTAGGTCCGCGATGCTGCCGCAGCACGGACAAAACAGCGTCACGGCAGGCACTTTAGACAGAGAATGCCTGTTCTCTCACCGAAACACCCTGTTTAGTCCGCGAGAACTGACCTCCCCCGACACGACAGCACGCAGAATTTAATAGTACCGACGCTAATTCCTGTCGCTATTTAGTCCTCGCTGAATTGAATTGAGCCCACTGTTGATAATTGGTAGGGTTTTGTAGGCAGTTTTTTTTTTTTTTCAATCTTATTTGTATGTCCTCAAAAAAATTTTTATTTTAAAGGACTGATAAACCTAAGATGCAGGGAACATTAGGCCACATTTTCAGTTGGAAGCAAATTCAACTAAAGGTTGCAAGGCTGTTCCTTTTGTGACAAAAATGGATGCAGATGTAAGTAACATACTGTCTGCTTTTTGTATCTAGCACCCAAATACTGGCTACCTATTACACAGCCAAAAAAGAATAATAATTGTCTAGTTACCAATGATAATAGGGTATTTTGGTGTTGCTGAATTGAAAGTGAAAATTGTTTTTACAAAAATCTCTAGTTCTTGAGATATTCGATACCCTCAAGTAATAGGTAACCTAGCCATAACACGTACATATGGGAATCTACTGGACGTTTTTAGAAGGTGAGACATGCAAACATTCTAGATGTTCACTCCACCCATTCTAGAGCAGTGGTTCTCAAACTCAGTCCTCAGGACCCCACACTGTTCACGTTTTCCACGTCCACTGGCAGATGCACTGTTTATCACCAACTGTCACATTGTAAAAATCCGCAGGTGACCTGGACAACGTGAACTGTGTGGGGTCCAAGGACCGAGTTTGAGAACCTCTTTTCTAGAATATGCAGTGATCAACCACTGTCAGTTGACACTTGAGTGGTCCGTGTTGTTGTTGTGATTTTCTTGTTTCTCATTCATGTATCTAAAAAATTAGAGCCAATCTAACAAAATGTAGGTCATATTCAGGATCATAACTACAAAGTTACCCCAGAATCACTTTAATATGATTGCCAATAAAATGAGCATTTGATCAGTATTATATTTACACTGAAATTGAGTTGAGCTAGTATGCACCACATTTAAACTTGCATTTTACATTTGCCCACTTTGTATCACTACATGAAATTGCACCTTCTAGCAAGATTTGTTGTCAACTCTTAATAAGGGTCAATATGGGTTTCTCTGGGTACTCCAGTTTCTTCCATGGTACTCCAGTTTTCTCCCTCACTTCAAAAATATAGGGATGTTTCTTTTTCTTGGGAGCCTATTAACCTTTGTGTGTATGTGTACTTGTGGTAGTCAACATAGATTATGCTCCACTCGGGCAGGGCCTGATGTGAATTGCTAAATATTCTCTGTAAAGCAATGCGGAATGTGTATGACATATAGAAATAACTGGTAATCTCCAATATATTTGCCCTGTGACTGTGCCTGGCCCTCTAACACTGGGTGGAGTCACAGTGGTGGGCGGAGTTAGCAGCTCCTGCCCTGTCCCAGCACACCACTAGCAGGACGGAGCTGCAGACACATAATCCGCCCACCAGCCAGAAGCCACCAGGGCATGGACACCCCACACTGTCAGGTAACCACAGACCCCTCCCGTGCCACCTACACCCCAATGCCACCCGCACCACACACCCCAAACCCCCCTCCAGCAGCTCCCACATGCAGCCACTGACAGCCCAGACACCCCCGACCCCGACGCCTGCATAACTCACCAGCACACACTGCCCAGCCTAACCCACCACACCGAGCCCACCCGCCGCACAAGCCAGCACCTCCCACAGCCATCCGCGCCACGGACACGGTGGCCGGGCCCCGCCGCCCGCACCACGGCCGACCAGACAGCCGCAGCCCGCACCACCCCTCCCGCCCTCCACACTGCAGCCGCGCCTGGGACCCACTGTCCCGCCAGACGCCGTCCGCATAACGGACGAAGAGATTGCAGTTACGGCGCAGCATCACCCGCGCCTGTAACTGCTGCCGCCGCCGCCATACACATCAGGAGGGACGGGTGGCGCAGGAGAAGGCTTCATAGCCCCACCTGTGCCGGTACAGACACCCTCTGCCTCCTCCGCACACCGAACACAACGCTGCCTCCCACCATCCCCAGAGACCCGGACTGTACACCACAGGGCCTGGGCTGCCGGCTCCACAGGCCAGAGACGGGGGACAGCGCGCCTGCTAATGTGGCCGCTACACCAGCTTCACAGGTGAGAGTGCACAGGCAGCTCCGCATCTCTGCGTCCCCTCCCTGTCGCCCCGCGTCTCTGCGTCCCCTCCCTGTCGCCCCGCGTCTCTGCGTCCCCTCCCTGTCGCCCCGCGTCTCTGCGTCCCCTCCCTGCCGCCCCGCGTCTCTGCGTTCCCTCCCTGCCACCCCGCGTCTCTGCGTTCCCTCCCTGCCGCCCCGCGTCTCTGCGTTCCCTCCCTGCCGCCCCGCGTCTCTGCGTTCCCTCCCTGCCGCCCCGCGTCTCTGCGTTCCCTCCCTGCCGCCCCGCGTCTCTGCGTTCCCTCCCTGCCGCCCCGCATCTCTGCGTTCCCTCCCTGCCGCCCCGCGTCTCTGCGTCCTTTCCGTGCCTCCCCGCATCCCCTCCCTGCCGCCCCGCGTCTCTGCGTCCCCTCCCTGCCACCCCGCGTCTCTGCATCCCCTCCCTGCGTCTCTGCATTCCCTCCCTGCCGCCCCGCATCTCTGCATTCCCTCCCTGTCGCCCCGCGTCTCTGCGTTCCCTCTCTGCCGACCCGCGTCTCTGCCGACCCGCGTCTCTGCGTCCCCTCCCTGCGTCTCTGCATCCCCTCCCTGTCGCCCCGCGTCTCTGCGTCCCCTCCCTGTCGCCCCGCGTCTCTGCGTCCCCTCCCTGTCGCCCCGTGTCTCTGCGTTCCCTCCCTGCCGCCCGCGTCTCTGCGTTCCCTCCCTGCCGCCCCACGTCTCTGCGTCCCTTCCGTGCCTCCCCGCGTCCCCTCCCTGCCGCCCCGCGTCTCTGCGTCCCCTCCCTGCCACCCCGCGTCTCTGCGTCCCCTCCCTGCCACCCCGCGTCTCTGCATCCCCTCCCTGCGTCTCTGCATCCCCTCCCTGCCGCCCCGCGTCTCTGCGTCCCCTCCCTGCCGCCCCGCGTCTCTGCGTCCCCTCCCTGCCGCCCGCGTCTCTGCGTCCCCTCCCTGCCACCCGCGTCTCTACGTCCCCTCCCTGCCGTCCGCGTCTCTGCGTCCCCTCCCTGCCACCCCACGTCTCTCTATCCCCTCCCTGCCGCCCCGCGTCTCTGCGTCCTCTCCCTGCCTCCCGCGTCTCTGCGTCCCCTCCCTGCCGACCGCGTCTCTACATCCCCTCTCTGCCGACCGCGTCTCTGCGTCCCCTCCCTGCCGCCCCACGTCTCTACGTCCCCTCCCTGCCGCCCCACGTCTCTGCGTCCCCTCCCTGGTACCCCGCTTCTCTGCGTCCCCTCCCTGGTACCCCGCGTCTCTGCCTCCCCTCCCTGCCGCCCCGCGTCTCTGCGTCCCCTCCCTGCGTCTCTGCGTCCCCTCCCTGCGTCTCTGCGTCCCCTCCCTGCGTCTCTGCGTCCCTTCCCTGCCGCCCCGCGTTTCTGCCTCCCTTCCCCTCCCTGCCGCCCCTCCTCTCTGCGTCCCCTCCCTGCCGCCTCTCTGCGTCCCCTCCCTGGTACCCTGCGTCTCTGCGTCCCCTCCCTGCCGCCCCGCGTCTCTGCGTCCCCTCCCTGCCGCCCCGCGTCTCTGCGTCCCCTCCCTGCCGCCCCGCTTCTCTGCATTCCCTCCCTGTCGCCCCGCGTCTCTGCGTCCCCGCGTCTCTGCGTCCCCTCCCTGCCGCCCTGCGTCTCTGCCTCCCCTCCCTGCCGCCCCGCCTCTCTGCGTCCCCTCCCTGCCGCCCCGCCTCTGTGTCCCCTCCCTGCCACCATGCGTCTGTGTCCCCGCCCTGCGTCTGTGTCCCCTCGCTGCGTCTGTGTCCCCGCCCCGCGTCTCTGTGTCCCCTCCCCGTCTGTCTCCGCCCCGCGTCTTTGTGTCCCCTCCCCGACGCCCCGCGTCTCTGCAGGGGTTAAAGGGGCGCAGCCCCTTCCGATGGTGTGAAGAGCGCCCGTAGGGCGCGATGAAGCACCTAGTGATAAATAATTACTTGAAAGAGCCATTTATTTGCTGTTTTGTTGTAAGATTGGAAAAGGCACAATGGTGAAAGTGTTGTTATTCTTTGCAAACCTGCTACATCTGTAATTAATACCTTTTTTTTTAAGTTGCCATTTTTCTTTCAGCTTTGTTACTTTTGTCAGTGAGCAGTAAGGTCACTGGAAAGATTTCTTTAGTAAACCGTGCCCTCACAGAAGAACATTATTCCCAAAGGGTGGCCTCGCTTCTTGTCACTTCTTGTATGTCACTTTTCTTGGCAATTGTTTGATCAGCCAGAAGCAGTTTATTCCATCTTCAATGGTCTACTTTAAAGATGTTGTTGTTTTACATCTCTCTGAAGGTCAATTTAAAAACATAAAGATTTAAGACCTAAAATTGTTCTCCCACCTTAATTATCTGTTTGTTTTTTAATAGCTATGAGGATAAATAAAGCTTTGTTACCAAAATACCAAAGTGTGCCTAGCAGGAGCAGACTGGACACTGGGGAGAGATTCAAATGTTCTGTGGTTGCCCGTATTTGCACAACCCCCATCACATTAGAAGTGGAGATATATTGATGCTTGTTCCGGCGCTGAACGCTCATGAATTTTCACACTTATCACACCCATTAGCACCAAAGCAGCTAAACCCAACTAAATTAATGGGAAAGACAAAAGAAATGTGTGTAAATCCAGACTTTTCACACAGGTATGGTGTAATGGTTAGCATTACTGCCTCACAGCACTGAGGTCATGGGTTCGAGTCCCACCATGGCTCTAACTGTGTGGAGTTTGTATATTCTCCCCGTACTTGCGTGGCTTTCCCCCGGGTGCTCCGGTTTCCTCCCACAATCCAAAAATATACTGGTAGGTTTATTGGCTTCCTACAAAAATTAACCCTAGCATGAATGTGTCTGTGTGTACATGTGGTAGGGAATATAGATTGTTAGCTCCACTGGGGCAGGGACTGATGTGAATGGGCAAATATTCTCTGTACAGCGCTACGGAATATGTGCGCGCTATATAAATAACTGGTAATAAATAAAAAATAATTTGTGCTCACCCCCTCATGAGGGTGCAAGCAGAAATAATGGATGCCTGTGGCATGTGCGACCGATCGGAGCAACAATAGAATTGCTCCTTCTCAAATCTAATGTATATTTCTCTATCGTCCTAGTGGATGCTGGGGTTCCTGAAAGGACCATGGGGAATAGCGGCTCCGCAGGAGACAGGGCACAAAAAGTAAAGCTTTAGGATCAGGTGGTGTGCACTGGCTCCTCCCCCTATGACCCTCCTCCAAGCCTCAGTTAGATTTTTGTGCCCGGCCGAGAAGGGTGCAATCTAGGTGGCTCTCCTAAAGAGCTGCTTAGAAAAGTTTAGCTTAGGTTTTTTATTTTACAGTGAGTCCTGCTGGCAACAGGATCACTGCAACGAGGGACTTAGGGGAGAAGAAGTGAACTCACCTGCGTGCAGGATGGATTGGCTTCTTTGGCTACTGGACATTAGCTCCAGAGGGACGATCACAGGTACAGCCTGGATGGTCACCGGAGCCTCGCCGCCGGCCCCCTTGCAGATGCTGAAACAAGAAGAAGGTCCAGAATCGGCGGCATGAAGACTCCTCAGTCTTCTTAAGGTAGCGCACAGCACTGCAGCTGTGCGCCATTTCCTCTCAGCACACTTCACACGGCAGTCACTGAGGGTGCAGGGCGCTGGGAGGGGGGCGCCCTGGGAGGCAATGAAAACCTATTTTTGGCTAAAAATACCTCACATATAGCCTCCGGGGGCTATATGGAGATATTTAACCCCTGCCAGAATCCGTTAAGAGCGGGAGACGAGGCCGCCGAAAAAGGGGCGGGGCCTATCTCCTCAGCACACAGCGCCATTTTCCCTCACAGAAAGGCTGGAGGGAAGGCTCCCAGGCTCTCCCCTGCACTGCACTACAGAAACAGGGTTAAAACAGAGAGGGGGGGGCACTAATTTGGCGTTAAAAATATAAAAAAAAAAAAAAAAAGATGCTATAAGGGAAAACACTTATATAAGGTTGTCCCTATATAATTATAGCGTTTTTGGTGTGTGCTGGCAAACTCTCCCTCTGTCTCTCCAAAGGGCTAGTAGGTCCTGTCCTCTATCAGAGCATTCCCTGTGTGTGTGCTGTGTGTCGGTACGTGTGTGTCGACATGTATGAGGACGATGTTGGTGAGGAGGCGGAGCAATTGCCTGTAATGGTGATGTCACTCTCTAGGGAGTCGACACCGGAATGGATGGCTTATTTAGGGAATTACGTGATAATGTCAACACGCGGCAAGGTCGGTTGACGACATGAGACGGCCGACAAACAATTAGTACCGGTCCAGACGTCTCAAAAACACCGTCAGGGGTTTTAAAACGCCCGTTTACTTTAGTCGGTCGACACAGACAGGGACACTGAATCCAGTGTCGACGGTGAATAAACAAACGTATTCCTTATTAGGGCCACACGTTAAGGGCAATGAAGGAGGTGTTACATATTTCTGATACTACAAGTACCACAAAAGAGGGTATTATGTGGGATGTGAAAAAACTACCGTAGTTTTTCCTGAATCAGATAAATTAAATGAAGTGTGTGATGATGCGTGGGTTCCCCCCGATAGAAAATATGGGCGGTATACCCTTTCCCGCCAGAAGTTAGGGTGCGTTGGGAAACACCCCTTAGGGTGGATAAGGCGCTCACACGCTTATCAGAACAAGTGGCGGTACCGTCTATAGATAGGGCCGTCCTCAAGGAGCCAGCTGACAGGAGGCTGGAAAATATCATAAAAAGTATATACACACATACTGGTGTTATACTGCGACCAGCGATCGCCTCAGCCTGGATGTGCAGAGCTGGGGTGGCTTGGTCGGATTCCCTGACTAAAAATATTGATACCCTTGACAGGGACAGTATTTTATTGACTATAGAGCATTTAAAGGATGCATTTCTATATATGCGAGATGCACAGAGGGATATTTGCACTCTGGCATCAAGAGTAAGTGCGATGTCCATATCTGCCAGAAGATGTTTATGGACACGACAGTGGTCAGGTGATGCAGATTCCAAACGGCACAAAGGTGTATTGCCGTATAAAGGAAGAGGAGTTATTTGGGGTCGGTCCATCGGACCTGGTGGCCACGGCAACTGCTGGAAAATCCACCGTTTTTACCCTAAGTCACATCTCTGCAGAAAAAGACACCGTCTTTTCAGCTTCAGTCCTTTCGTCCCTATAAGAGTCATATCTGCCCAGGGATAGAGGAAAGGGAAGAAGACTGCAGCAGGCAGCCCATTCCCAGGAACAGAAGCGTTCCACCGCTTCTGACAAGCTCTCAGCATGACGCTGAGACCGTACAGGACCCCTGGATCCTACAAGTAGTATCCCAGGGGTACAGATTGGAATGTCGAGACGTTTCCCCTGCGCAGGCTCCTGAAGTCTGCTTTACCAAGGTCTCCCTCCGACAAGGAGGCAGTATGGGAAACAATTCACGAGCTGTATTCCCAGCAGGTGATAATTAAATTACCCCTCCTACAACAAGAAAAGGGGTATTATTCCACACTATATTGTGGTACTGAAGCCAGAAGGCTAGGTGAGACCTATTCTAAATCTAAAAAAATTTGAACACTTACAAAGGTTCAAATCAAGATGGAGTCACTCAGAGCAGTGATAACGAACCGGGAAGAAGGGGACTATATGGTGTCCCGAGACATCAGGGATGCTTACCTCCATGTCCCAAATTTGCCCTTATCACTAAGGGTACCTCAGGTTCGTGGTACAGAACTGTCACTATCAGTTTCAGACGCTGCCGTTTGGATTGTCCACGGCACCCCGGGTCTTTACCAAGGTAATGGCCGAAATGATGGTTCTTCTTCGAAAAAAAGGCGTCTTAATTATCCCTTACTTGGACGATCTCCTGATAAGGGCAAAGTCCAGGGAACAGTTGGAGGTCGGAGTAGCACTATCTCGGATACTGTTACAACAGCAGGGGTGGATTTTAAATATTCCAAAATCGCAGCTGATCCCGACAACAAGTCTCCTCTGCTTAGGGATGATTCTGGACACAGTCCAGAAAAAGGTGTTTCTCCCGGAAGAGAAAGCCAGGGAGTTATCCGAGCTAGTCAGGAACCTCCTAAAATCAGTGCATCATTGCACAAGGGCCATGGTAAAAAAATGGTGACTTCCTTCGAAGCAATTCCAGTCGGCAGATTTCATGCAAGAACTTTTCAGTGGGATCTGCTGGACAAATGGTCCGGATCGCATCTTCAGATGCATCAGCGGATAACCCTATATCCAAGGACAAGGGTGTCTCTCCTGTGGTGGTTACAGAGTGCTCATCTTCTAGAGGGCCGCAGATTCGGCATTCAGTTTTGGATGTTGGTGACCACGGAGGCCAGCCCGAGAGGCTGGGGAGCAGTCACACAAGGAAAAAATTTCCAGGGAGTGTGATCAAGTCTGGAGACTTTTCTCCACATAAATATAGCTAAGGGTAAATTTATAATGCTCTAAGCTTAGCAAGACCTCTGCTTCAAGGTCAGCCGGTATTGATCCAGTGGGATAAAACATCACGGCAGTCGCCCACGTAAATAGACAGGGCGGCACAAGAAGCAGGAGGGCAGTGGCAAAAACTGCAAGGACTTTTCGCTGGGCGGAAAATCATGTGATAGCACTGTCAGCAGTGTTTCATTCCGGGAATGGAAACTGGGAAGCAGACTTCCTCAGTAGGCACGACCTCCACCCGGCAGAGTGGGAACTTCATGGGGAAGTTTTCCACATGATTGTAAACCGTTGGGAATTACCAAAGGTGGACATGATGGCGTCCCGTCTGAACAAAAAACGGGACAGGTATTGCGCCAGGTTAAGAGACCCTCAGGCAATAGCTGTGGACGTTCTGGTAACACCGTGGGTGTACCAGTCGGTGTATGTGTTCCATCCTCTGCTTTTCATACCTAGGAACGCCGGATCCTAAGGGAAAAGGCATTCAGGAAGAGGTCATTCCTACCCTGGTCAAAGCCAGAAAGGAGGTGACCGCACAACATTATCACCACATGTGGCGAAAATATGTTGCGTGGTGTGAGGCCAGGAAGGCCCCACGAAGAAATTTCAACTCGGTCGATTCCTGCATTTCCTGCAAACAGGAGTGTCTATGGGCCTCAAATTGGGGTCCATTAAGGTTCAAATTTCGGCCCTGTCGATTTTTCTTCCAGAAAGAATTGGCTTCAGTTCCTGAAGTCCAGAAGTTTGTCAAGGGAGTATTGCATATACAACCCCCTTTTGTGCCTCCAGTGGCACTGTGGGATCTCAACGTAGTTCTGGGATTCCTCAAAACACATTGGTTTAAAACCAGTCAAATCTGTGGATTTGAAGCATCTCACATGAAAAGTGAACATGCTCTTGGACCTGGCCTGGACCAGGCGAGTGTCAAATTGGTGGTTTTTTTTCTCAAAAAAGCCCATATCTGTTTGTCCATTCGGACAGGGCAGAGCTGCGGACTCGTCCCCAGTTCTCTCCCTAAGGTGGTGTCAGTGTTTCACCTGAACCAGCTTATTGTGGTGTCTTGCGCCTACTAGGGACTTGGAGGACTCCAAGTTGCTAGATGTGGTCAGGGCCCTGAAAATATAGGTTCCAGGACGGCTGGAGTCAGGAAAACTGACTTGCTGTTATCCTGTATGCACCCAACAAACTGGGTGCTCTTGCTTCTAAGCAGACTTTTGCTAGTTGGATGTGTAATACAATTCAGCTTGCACATTCTGTGGCAGGCCTGCCACAGCCAAAATATGTTAATGCCCATTCCACAAGGAAGGTGGGCACATCTTGGGCGGCTGCCCGAGGGGTCTCGGCTTTACAACTTTGCCGAGCGGCTATTTAGTCAGGGGCAAACACGTTTGTAAAATCCTACAAATTTGATACCCTGGCTAAGGAGGACCTGGAGTTCTCTCATTCGGTGCTGCAGAGTCATCCGCACTCTCCCGCCCGTTTGGGAGCTTTGGTATAATCCCCATGGTCCTTTCAGGAACCCCAGCATCCACTAGGACGATAGAGAAAATAAGAATTTACTTACCGATAATTCTATTTCTCGGAGTCCGTAGTGGATGCTGGGCGCCCATCCCAAGTGCGGATTATCTGCATTACTTGTACATAGTTACAAAAATCGGGTTATTATTTGTTGTGAGCCATCTTTTCAGAGGCTCCGCTGTTATCATACTGTTAACTGGGTTCAGATCACAGGTTGTACAGTGTGATTGGTGTGGCTGGTATGAGTCTTACCCGGGATTCATAAATCCTTCCTTATTGTGTACGCTCGTCCGGGCACAGTATCCTAACTGAGGCTTGGAGGAGGGTCATAGGGGGAGGAGCCAGTGCACACCACCTGATCCTAAAGCTTTACTTTTTGTGCCCTGTCTCCTGCGGAGCCGCTATTCCCCATGGTCCTTTCAGGAACCCCAGCATCCACTACGGACTCCGAGAAATAGAATTATCGGTAAGTAAATTCTTATTTTAGCTGGCGTGTTGCAGTAACTGCTCTTTCTATTTCCAATATTATTTAGTGGCTAGTTTCAAATGACTGTTGAATAGTTTCTCTTTCACCCAAACAATGATGTTAGTAAGGAAAAGTAGCCCCTCTCAGTCTGGTTAATTCCTATATTGTAGTTGTCTGCCTTTAATGGGCAGATAGGTGGCTGTATGACATCATGTGTCTCCTCCATGGCTTTGTAACATCATATGTCTCTTCTATTGGCAGTGTGACCTCATACATCTTTACACTTTTTGCCCCCACAGTTTTTAGTTTATTAGGTATACCTTTGAGAATGTTCCCCGAAATATCCTTTTCTTTTTTCATTTTTTTTTTTTTTTTTTTTATGGCATTGATTTAGGAAGGTGCTGGAAACATTTCTTAGAATTTGTTGTCCAAATTGACATTTGACATTATAGCATCACATAGTTTTTGCACATAAATGCTTAAAATCTCCAACTCCATCACATCCCAAAGGTACATTATTGAGAGCTGGTAGCTATGGAGGATATTTGAGAACACTGAGCTCTTTGTCCGGTTTGTGAAAATAGATTGAGATTACGTGTGGTTTGTGACATGGCACATTCATCTGTTGGGAGTAGTCATTGGAAGAGGGGTAGATTGTGACCATAAAGTTGTGCATATTGGGCCTAATTTAGACCTGATTGCTGTTATGTGAATTCGAAAGGCGGACGATTATCGAATGACTGCACATGCATTAGAATTGTAATGCGCACACGCGAGGCCAAACTGCGAAAGAAATCAGCGTCTTTTTTTATCACAAGGCGAATGCAGGTTGATTGACAGGAAGCGGACGTTTGGGAGTGGTAACTGGCCGTTTTCTGGGAGTGTCAGGAAAAACGCAGGTTTTCCCAAGTGTTTTTAGGGCGGGTGTGTGACGTCGGCTCCGGACAGATCAGCCTGTTTCTTTCGCACTGTATAAGTAATTCCTGGGTTACACACAGACTGGGAAAAACTGTCGATGGTGAGTGAGTTGCGAATGGATTTGCAGCTGACCAGCATTTGCAAAGCTTTGGCCCATTGTCGGCAACAACATTCAGTTGGCCTAATGTGTACCAAGAAAGCATTCCTCACACCAGGTCTACTATTGATGTTGTTTATGCTAGTTTCTGACATGTCACTGCAGAAATGGATAATCTTAAGATCAGGCTTTTATACATATATATATATATATATATATATATATATATATATATATATATATATATAGTTTATTTTTTATGTTCAACAGTCAGGTTTGATGAACAGGAAACACTGGAGCCTCAGTTGTCTGTTTTCTGCTTTTCCTGACAGTCCTATGCAAGATTCAGGGCCAGATGTATTAACCTGGAGAAGGTATAAAGAAGTGATAAACCAGTGATATGTGGCTGGTGCATTTATCACCTTCCTTATGGTTTATCACTTCCTTATGTCTTCTCCAGGTTAATACATCTGCCCCTCAATGTTCTATACATGCAGATATGTTTTTGCTTTCACTACTATAGCACATAGTTATTTGAATTACTATTGCATTACAGTCAACGTGAGCCAGTCTGGATATTCTTCTCTGAAGTCTTTCCTTAACAAAGCAAGTTCATCCATAGAACTGCTGCTCGCTAGATGTTTTTTGTTTTGCACTTTGCATTTCCTGTGAACTCTAGACACTTTTTTGAGTCCTAAGATATCAGCTGTTGCTGAGATGCTCAAACCAGTCTGACTCGAGCAATCTTTCCATGGTCAAAGTTACTTATTTCACATTTCGTCTACTTTATAATGTCTGAACAACAACTGAACTTGACCATGTCTGCATGTTTTTATGCATTGAGTTGCTGCCACATGATTGACCGTTAGAAATGTGCATTAATAAGCATGTGTTCCTAATGAGTCAGTGCAACATAATCTAACTTGGTTACGACCGTGTGCAACTTTGCAACACTAGCAGATATATTGTTAAATACACAGCATAATTAATATTGCTTGTCATTAAGTATCCGCAATAGACTTTAATGGTACAGTTCTCCTAATGTCCAATATATCTTGGTAGAATACTTATTTTTCTCTGACGTCCTAGTGGATGCTGGGGACTCCGTCAGGACCATGGGGATTAGCGGCTCCGCAGGAGACAGGGCACAAAAATAAAGCTTTAGGATCAGGTGGTGTGCACTGGCTCCTCCCCCTATGACCCTCCTCCAAGCCTCAGTTAGGTTTTTGTGCCCGTCCGAGCAGGGTGCAATCTAGGTGGCTCTCCTAAAGAGCTGCTTAGAAAAAGTTTTTAGGTTTTTTATTTTACAGTGAGTCCTGCTGGCAACAGGCTCACTGCAACGAGGGACTTAGGGGAGAAGAAGTGAACTCACCTGCGTGCAGGATGGATTGGCTTCTTAGGCTACTGGACACCATTAGCTCCAGAGGGATCGAACACAGGCCCAGCCATGGAGTCCGGTCCCGGAGCCGCGCCGCCGACCCCCTTGCAGATGCCGAAAAGTGAAGAGGTCCAGAAACCGGCGGCAGAAGACTTTTCAGTCTTCATGAGGTAGCGCACAGCACTGCAGCTGTGCGCCATTGTTGTCACACACTTCACACCAGCGGTCACTGAGGGTGCAGGGCGCTGTGGGGGGCGCCCTGGGCAGCAATGAAATACCTATACTGGCTAAAAGATACATCACATATAGCCCCTGGGGCTATATGGATGTATTTAACCCCTGCCAGGTCTCAGAAAAACGGGAGAAGAAGCCTGCCGAAAAGGGGGCGGGGCCTATTCTCCTCAGCACACAGCGCCATTTTCCCTCACAGAAATGCTGGTGGGAAGGCTCCCAGGCTCTCCCCTGCACTGCACTACAGAAACAGGGTTAAAACAGAGAGGGGGGGGCACTTATTTGGCGATATGATTATATATATTAAGATGCTATAGACTTCCGGTTCCGGCACCGCATGGAGTGACACGCTGCTTAGAAGCTCCGGTGCCCGCGGCCACTGACCTCTAACATATCGCCCATTTTGGGCGTCCATTGAGCGGTCACTCACACCGGCCCGCTCCCCGCACATCCGGCCCCCCTCTATGGACCGATTCCTAGCTCCTACGATGCAGGGAAAGCCTCCACGGGCCAAATCTGAAAGCCGCGGCTCGGCTTCCAAGATGGCCGCCGCAGCTTCTCTGGAGACCGGAGCTCGAACGGCGGGTACCTCAGCTCCTCCCTCGGCCCCTGTGCCCAGCGTCTCTCCATCCCTTGCTGGGTCCGCTGCCCTAGGCACGTTACTGCCCTCCTCTACCCCGGGGCATTCCTTGTCCTATGAGGACATTGTTAGAGCGGTGAAAGAGACCGTCCAGCCGTTATTTCAAGAACAAGCACAGCTGCATGCTGCTGCACTACAGCAAGCTGTCCTGGATATTAAAAGCCAGTATAAACAACTGTCCAAGCGTGTTTTACAAGTGGAACATACTGCTGGTGAAAATTTTCAGCAAATCGCTGAACTCTCCGACATCTTTGCTAAACTGCAGAAATCAGAAAACCTGGTATGGTCTAAGATCGACGATCTAGAAAATAGATCGCGCAGAAACAATCTCAGGCTCATTGGGCTCCCAGAGACGATTAAGGGCCAAGCTCTTTATCACTTCCTTCGACACACACTTCCTGATCTTCTTGGAATTCAAGATATTTGCTCGGATCTCGTGGTAGAACGTGCACACAGAACAGGCCCTGGTCGCTCCGCTGCATCCAACCGACCACGAGCTGTGCTATTTCGGTGTCTCAACTACCTCCATAAAGAGGCCCTGTGGTCTGCTTCCCGCCGTATAAGAGACCTTGTTTGGGAGGATGCCAAATTATTAATTTTCCAGGACTTCTCCCCGGAGCTTACCAGGCTACGAAAGGCGTTCTCCCCCACATGCTCAAAATTAGCCCAAGAGGGCCGAAAGTTTGCTCTACTCTACCCTGCACGCCTGAGGATTTTCGATGGCACGTCTTTTAAGGACTTCCACACCCCGGAGGATGCTGCCGCTTATCTTTCGGAGACCGAAGCCTCCGACCAAGTGCCGAAATAGCCGTCTTTTACAGACACTGCTCTGTAACTATCCTGCTTCATTGTTGCCTGGACTTAGTCACCCTCGACATACATTTATTTCTTATCCCCACCCCGTGGACTATAAGTTCCTCTGTTAGTCTTATTTGGACCTTCTCGCTAATCCCTCAGTGGTCTTCTGGGTGATGTATATATAATCTTAAAGTGACATAAGCTTCCTCTAAGCAATGTATACCTATATGCCTGTTTCTAGTTTTATATAGTTCTATATGCTTGGATGCCTGTTTTGCCCATCCATTTAGGGGTAGGCTGATGTCATCCTGACCGCTCACTCATATCCCCTATCCCTCTCCCCCCCCCCTCCCCCCTTCCACTCCCTATTTCTCCCTCCCCTATACCCCACTCCCCTTACCCTTCTCCCTCTCTCTCTCCCCCCCCCCCCCCCCCCATCCCCTATGCTGCTCATTATAGTGGTCGCTGGCTAGGAGCACTGCCCTCCTTGCTGCCCTTGGTTATTACTTTAATTATAATACCGTGAAGTTGTTTACACGAATATTGTTGTGGGACCCCCCGGTGGGTCTAATATTTTCTTCTCATCTCTATGTCTCTACTATCCTTGTGTCTTCCCCCTCCCCTCCTTCCTCTTGTGTCTTTTCCCACCATACACTGCTTATGGGTTTGTAAGATGTCTTCCTGTATGATTACTCACTACTCAAAGCCCCATGTCTTCTATTAAGGTGGGCACATGGAATGTTGGGGGTATCCACTCCCCTATCAAGAGGAAGAAGATTCTACTCTATTTAAATAGATTACATATGGATTTGGTGTTTATACAGGAGACGCACCTTCTCACCCCAGAGGCCCAAAAATTGGGTGTTTTGGGCTGGCAGGTACTCTTAGACGCTCCCTATTCTTCTAAGGCTAGGGGTGTATTGATCCTCGCTAAAAGTAGCTTGCATATTGAAGTCATTACTTCCCTGTGCGATCCTGCTGGTAGATTCCTAATACTTGAAATTTTACTTCATAATACCAAGTATGTTTTATGTTCTGTGTATGCTCCAAACTCTTATTCAAAAGGTTTTTTTAAGAGTCTCATAACAACACTGTGCCCGTTTATGCCATGTCCAATGATTGTGGGCGGAGACTTCAATATTGTGGCCTCCGCTTATATGGATTCGAACTCCTCCGCTCGTGCACGCTCCCCTCCTACCCTAGGTGTCACCTTTTTTGCACAACAACTGCATCTGACTGATGCTTGGAGATTTCTTCATCCCACTGACAGGGAGTACTCGTGTCTCTCGGCTGCTCACGGCACACTGTCCAGAATAGACTTCTTATTGCTCTCAGATTCCCTGATTCCCCAAAATGCTGAAGCACAGATGGAAACAATTTCTCTTTCTGATCACGCCCTAGTTTGGGTTTCCCTTACCACCTCATTAGACTATGGCTCCTTTAAATGCTGGCGTTTCCCCACTTCCTTTACCTCTTCCCTACAATTTCGGAACAGGTTGGAGGCATTTTGGGAGGAGTTCAGACTGGATAATGCAGCTATTGCTGAAACCGATCCCTTATTGTTCTGGCAGACCTCAAAGGCGGTTATACGCGGTAGGCTTGTGGAATATACCTCCACAAGAAAGAAACAATTTCTTTCTGAATTTAAAACCTCACAACGCTGCCTAACTGATGCCTACCAACACTTCAAACAGTCCCCGTCTCCTGCCTCAAAGAAGGTATATTTAGATTGCAAGTCTCAGTTTGGTGCTGTACTGGCATTAATGGGCGACCGCCATACATTTAGCAGAAATCACCGTTTTCATAGGTACGGCAATAAAACGGGCCGTCTCCTTTCAAATCTTCTGCGGGGTTCAGTGCCGCCCTCGGTGATCCAGACATTGAAACGAGACGATGGCTCGTTGGCTACCAGATCTGTGGACATGGCGCAGATCCTCTCAGAATTTTATACTGATATTTACTCCCCCCCTCCCCTCGATCAAGCAGCTAAAACTTCTTTCTGGGACTCTGTTTCCTTGCCTCAAATATCAACATCGGTGAAGGGGGATCTTTGCTTGCCGATTACTACCCAGGAGGTGGAAGCGGCAATTAAACATCTTAAGCCCATGAAAGCACCTGGACCCGATGGTTTCTCTGGGGAATTCTACAAAATGCTCATACTTAAATTGCTGGATCCTTTGACCCTGGTATTTAATAGCATTTTATCTTCCCATTCCCTCCCTCTGTACTTTAACGAAGCCCTGATACGTCTCCTTCCCAAACCGGGAAGGGATCCCCATCTCCCCGGTTCATACCGCCCCATCTCCTTGCTCAACGTCGACTATAAACTCTTTACGAAAATTATTGCAGATAGGTTAAAAGGATTACTCCCCTCCATTATCCATCCTGACCAAACTGGTTTCATCTCAGGCCGACACTCCACTAACAATATCCGTAAAGTTCTTGCCGCGGCCACCTGGTTACACTCCAGCGGAGACCCTGACCCTCAATACATCCTCTCCCTGGACGCGGAGAAAGCGTTTGATCTTGTCAGTTGGGATCACCTATACACGACGCTGGATAAGTTTGGGTTTCCGCTGGACCTGATCAACATGATACGTAATTTGTATTCCCCCTCCTCATCTCGCATCATGTGTAATGGCTACCTGTCGGCTCCTATTCCTCTTCACCGAGGCACAAGGCAGGGCTGCCCCCTTTCCCCACTATTATTTGCTATCGCCATAGAGCCCCTGGCTATTAAACTGCGGCATCTCCCAGAATACTCCGGAGTATTGGTTCATGGCCATGAGCTCCGTGTGAGTTTGTTTGCAGATGACATGCTCCTCTTTATTTCACGACCTGAGACCTCTGTCCCGTCGATCATGCTGGCTATTTCTGAGTTTGGTGCTTTTGCGGGATATCGTGTTAATGCCTCTAAGTCTGAACTCTTCCCACTCAACTCGATTGCCTGTCAGCGCCCCCCGGTGCCAGTTCTCACTCAATTTAAGAGAAACACCTTAGGCCTTAAATACTTGGGTATATATATCCCTGTGAATATCTTAGACCTATACTCAGTCAACTATACCGCTGTTTTTAACAAAGTTTCCCAATTGCTATCCACCTGGTCATCTCTTCCTGTGTCCCTACTAGGAAGAGTAGCTATTTTGAAGAGTATTGTATTCCCCAAGATCTCTTATCTACTCCAGATGATTCCTATCCAGCCCCCTACTAAAGACTTAAAAGAATGTGATAGAATGTTCTCCAAATTCCTGTGGAATCACAAGAGGTCTCGGATTTCTTTACCTAAACTTAAACTCCCCCGTGCCCAGGGTGGCTTGGCTGTACCAGACCTCTTGGCTTTCTTCCAGGCCGCGAACTTTAGGTATATCTCGGATTGGCTAAGGGGCACCTCCTCATATGTTAATTATGACATGGAACAGAGCCTTGTACACCCTTACGACTTAAGGGCTTTGCTACATACCCCGAAAGCTTTGCTCCCACCAATGGTACGCCCTAATATTCTTTTCTGGGACGCCTATCGTTCCTGGTGGGCCATTAACAAGGCCCTACATCGCAACCCAGAATACTCTCCTTTCATCCCATTGTGCGGAAACCCCTGCTTCACTCCTCCCCTTGACAATACCAAATTCCTCACATGGAAATCTAGGGGCATAGCCCTCATTCGTGATGTGTTCGACCCGGGTGGCCATGTATTGTCATTCGCGGATCTAGCCGAGAGACACGGTGTGCCCTCATCTGATTTCTTCATGTTCCTACAAGTACGCCATTTTGTACAAACTCTCCCCATCCCTCCTGTGCACGAGCGGAGAAAGGATCCCTTGTCCGCCCTGCTGGTCACGTTACCTACCTTTTCATATAAGATATGCTGGTTATACCGGGACTTGTTGCCCGGCAAGCCGGAGGTATTCTGGCCCCCCATGTTGTCAAAATGGTCGAGTGAGTGGTCCTGGGACCCATCGGTGGAGTGCTTCCTCTCCCCCCTTCCTGCTATACTGAAAGCCCTGCATTCTGCCCAGCTTCAGGAAATCCACTTCAAATTTTTACATCGGGCATATATTGCCCCGGGACAACGCAAATATATGGTCTCTACAGACTCTGGTCGTTGCCCCAAATGCAAAGCACCAAATGCTCTCTTTATGCATAACTTTTGGCATTGTCCGAAAATTAAACGATTCTGGAATAAAGTAGTATGGTATATAAAATCCACCTTCCGGATCTCTCTCCCTATGGACCCAGCGGCACTCCTCGGCCTTAATACTACAACCTGGCGTTTACATCCATCCCAGACATACTGCATTCCGTTTTTATATGTACTATTGACCCTGGGGAAAAAGTTAATTCTGAATCATTGGATATATCGAACCTCCCCCTCCCTAGGTAACCTCAAGTCTTTACTTACTAATACACTATACTTTGAACGCCAATCAACTCTCCCAGACCTTGACCGCAACGCTTTGCGCTTTTATAAGAAATGGGGACTATACATTGACTCTCTTCTACCCCCACAATGAACTCATATACTGAAATTGTTTGATTCCCTTAGTTGGGATTCTTACCGCAGACTAGGTATCCCTATTGGTGATGATCCACCTTCGGCATCAGGGTGATGCTCGCTTTCGTACCTTGATACTGAGCGATTTGATCCCCACAGTCCCTAGGAATGTGCCTTATCATGTACGATGAATATTTGTTAGGCATCTGCAACCCCCCCCCCCCCCCCCCCTCCTCCCTCACACTTCTTATCCATGTCTTTGTTGTCTTTCTTTCTTCTTTCTTTTTCTCTATGATTGTCTAGTTGATTTTGGTTTGGCACATATGTGACAATGTGCAGTTTTTCTTCAATAATATATTATAGGCCTAAAATGCTGTTTATAATCATCACTGCTGATGCTTTGATATGGTCCTCTGCACTGCTCGCTCCTATACACACCACCAGGAGTAGTGGTGATGTTTGATACTATGCCACACCTTTGTTGCCTATTATGTAATCCATAAGTATAAGCATTTTACATGCACTTTGTACTGCATTGTTTCTCTGCCTTTTTCTCTCTTTATGTCTCTATGTGGAAAAACTAATAAACATATTTTCAAAAAAAAAAAAAAAAGATGCTATAAGGGAAAAACACTTATATAAAGGTTGTCCCTGCATAATTATAGCGTTTTGGTGTGTGCTGGCAAACTCTCCCGCTGTCTCTCCAAAGGGCTAGTGGGGTCCTGTCCTCTATCAGAGCATTCCCTGTGTGTGTGCTGTGTGTCGGTACGTGTGTGTCGACATGTATGAGGACGATGTTGGTGAGGAGGCGGAGCAATTGCCTGTAATGGTGATGTCACTCTCTAGGGAGTCGACACCGGAATGGATGGCTTATTTAAGGAATTACGTGATAATGTCAACACGCTGCAAGGTCGGTTGACGACATGAGACGGCCGGCAAACCAATTAGTACCTGTCTAGGCGTCTCAAACACCGTCAGGGGCGTTAAAACGTCTTTTTACCTCAGTCGGTCGACACAGACACGGACACTGACTCCAGTGTCGACGGTGAAGAAACAAACGTATTTTTCTTTTAGGGCCACACGTTACTTGTTAAGGGCAATGAAGGAGGTGTTACATATTTCTGATACTACAAGTACCACAAAAAAGGGTATTTTGTGGAGTGTGAAAAAACTACCTGTAGTTTTTCCTGAATCAGATAAATTAAATGAAGTGTGTGATGATGCGTGGGTTTCCCCCGATAGAAAATTATTGGCGGTATACCCTTTCCCGCCAGAAGTTAGGGCGCGTTGGGAAACACCCCTTAGGGTGGATAAGGCGCTCACACGCTTATCAAAACAAGTGGCGGTACCGTCTCCAGATAGGGCCGCCCTCAAGGAGCCAGCTGATAGGAGGCTGGAAAATATCCTAAAAAGTATATACACACATACTGGTGTTATACTGCGACCAGCGATCGCCTCAGCCTGGATGTGCAGCGCTGGGGTGGCTTGGTCGGATTCCCTGACTGAAAATATTGATACCCTTGACAGGGACAGTATTTTACTGACTATAGAGCATTTAAAGGATGCATTTCTATATATGCGAGATGCACAGAGGGATATTTGCACTCTGGCATCAAGAGTAAGTGCGATGTCCATATCTGCCAGAAGTTGTTTATGGACACGACAGTGGTCAGGTGATGCAGATTCCAAACGGCACATGGAAGTATTGCCGTATAAAGGAGAAAAAGACAACGTCTTTTCAGCCTCAGTCCTTTCGTCCCCATAAGGGCAAGCGGTCAAAAGGCCAGTCATATCTGCCATGGGATAGAGGAAAGGGAAGAAGACTGCAGCAGGCAGCCCATTCCCAGGAACAGAAGCCCTCCATCGCTTCTGCCAAGTCCTCAGCATGACGCTGGGGCCGTACAAGCGGACTCAGGTGCGGTGGGGGGTCGTCTCAAGAGTTTCAGCACGCAGTGGGCTCACTCGCAAGTGGACCCCTGGATCCTACAAGTAGTATCCCAGGGGTACAGATTGGAAGTTCGAGACGTCTCCCCCTCGCAGGTTCCTGAAGTCTGCTTTACCAACGTCTCCCTCCGACAGGGAGGCAGTAGTGGAAACAATTCACAAGCTGTATTCCCAGCAGGTGATAATCAAAGTACCCCTCCTACAACAAGGAAAGGGGTATTATTCCACACTATATTGTGGTACTGAAGCCAGACGGCTCGGTGAGACCTATTCTAAATCTGAAATATTTGAACACTTACATAAAAAGGTTCAAATCAAGATGGAGTCACTCAGAGCAGTGATAGCGAACCAGGAAAAAGGGGACTATATGGTGTCCCGGGACAGATGCTTACCTCCATGTCCCAATTTGCCCTTCTCACCAAGGGTACCTCAGGTTCGTGGTACAGAACTGTCACTATCAGTTTCAGACGCTGCCGGTTGGATTGTCCACGGCACCCCGGGTCCTTACCAAGGTAATGGCCGAAATGATGATTCTTCTTCAAAGAAAATGGACGATCTCCTGATAAGGGCAAGGTCCAGAGAACAGTTGGAGGTCGGAGTAGCACTATCTCAAGTAGTTCTACGACAGCACGGGTGGATTCTAAATATTCCAAAACCGCAGCTGTTTCCGACGACACGTCTGCTGTTCCTAGGGATGATTCTGGACACAGTCCAGAAAAAGGTGTTTCTCCCGGAGAAGAAAGCCAGGGAGTTATCCGAGCTAGTCAGGAACCTCCTAAATACCAGGAAAAGTGTCAGTGCATCATTGCACAAGGGTCCTGGGAAAAATGGTGGCTTCTTACGAAGCGATTCCATTCGGCAGATTTCACGCAAGAACTTTTCAGTGGGATCTGCTGGACAAATGGTCCGGATCGCATCTGCAGATGCATCAGCGGATAACCTTATCACCACGGACAAGGGTGTCTCTTCTGTGGTGGTTGCAGAGTGCTCATCTGTTAGAGGGCCGCAGATTCGGCATACAGGACTGGGTCCTGGTGACCACGGATGCCAGTCTGAGAGGCTGGGGAGCGGTCACACAGGGAAGAAACTTCCAGGGAGTATGGTCAAGCCTGGAGATGTCTCTTCACATAAATATACTGGAGCTAAGAGCGATTTACAATGCTCTAAGCCTGGCAAAACCCCTGCTTCAGGGTCAGCCGGTGTTGATCCAGTCGGACAACATCACGGCAGTCGCCCACGTAAACAGACAGGGCGGCACAAGAAGCAGGAGAGCAATGGCAGAAGCTGCAAGGATTCTTCGCTGGGCGGAAGATCATGTGATAGCACTGTCAGCAGTGTTCATTCCGGGAGTGGACAACTGGGAAGCAGACTTCCTCAGCAGACACGATCTACACCCGGGAGAGTGGGGACTTCATCCAGAAGTCTTCCACATGATTGTGAACCGTTGGGAAAAACCAAAGGTGGATATGATGGCGTCTCGCCTCAACAAAAAACTGGACAGGTATTGCGCCAGGTCAAGAGACCCTCAGGCAATAGCTGTGGACGCTCTGGTAACACCGTGGGTGTTCCAGTCAGTGTATGTGTTTCCTCCTCTGCCTCTCATACCAAAAGTACTGAGAATTATACGGCAAAGGGGAGTAAGAACGATACTCGTGGCTCCGGATTGGCCAAGAAGAACTTGGTACCAGGAACTTCAGGAGATGCTCACGGAAGATCCGTGGCCTCTACCTCTAAGATGGGACCTGCTTCAGCAGGGACCGTGTCTATTCCAAGACTTACCGCGGCTGCGTTTGACGGCATGGCGGTTGAACGCCGAATTCTAAGGGAAAAAGGCATTCCGGAAGAGGTCATTCCTACACTGGTAAAAGCCAGGAAGGAGGTGACTGCACAACATTATCACCGCATTTGGAGAAAATATGTTGCGTGGTGTGAGGCCAGGAAGGCCCCCACGGAGGAATTTCAATTGGGTCGATTCCTACATTTCCTGCAAACAGGATTGTCTATGGGCCTCAAATTGGGGTCCATTAAGGTTCAAATTTCGGCCCTGTCAATTTTCTTCCAGAAAGAATTGGCTTCAGTTCCTGAAGTCCAGACTTTTGTAAAAGGAGTACTACATATACAGCCCCGGTTGTGCCCCCAGTGGCTCCGTGGGACCTTAATGTAGTTTTGGATTTTCTCAAATCCCATTGGTTTGAGCCACTCAAATCGGTGGATTTGAAATATCTTACATGGAAAGTAACCATGCTACTGGCCCTGGCTTCAGCCAGGAGAGTGTCAGAATTGGCGGCTTTATCGTATAAAAGCCCATATCTGATTTTCCATTCGGACAGGGCAGAACTGCGGAAGCGTCCTCAGTTTCTGCCTAAGGTGGTGTCAGCGTTTCACCTGAACCAGCCTATTGTGGTGCCTGCGGCTACTAGCGATTTGGAGGATTCCAAGTTGTTGGACGTTGTCAGGGCATTGAAAATATATATTTCAAGGACGGCTGGAATCAGAAAATCTGACTCGCTGTTTATACTGTATGCACCCAACAAGCTGGGTGCTCCTGCTTCTAAGCAGACGATTGCTCGTTGGATTTGTAGCACAATTCAACTTGCACATTCTGTGGCAGGCCTGCCACAGCCTAAATCTGTCAAGGCCCATTCCACAAGGAAGGTGGGCTCATCCTGGGCGGCTGCCCGAGGGGTCTCGGCATTACAACTCTGCCGAGCAGCTACGTGGTCGGGGGAGAACACGTTTGTAAAATTCTACAAATTTGATACCCTGGCTAAAGAGGACCTGGAGTTCTCTCATTCGGTGCTGCAGAGTCATCCGCACTCTCCCGCCCGTTTGGGAGCTTTGGTATAATCCCCATGGTCCTGACGGAGTCCCCAGCATCCACTAGGACGTCAGAGAAAATAAGATTTTACTTACCGATAAATCTATTTCTCGTAGTCCGTAGTGGATGCTGGGCGCCCATCCCAAGTGCGGATTGTCTGCAATACTTGTACATAGTTATTGTTACAAAAAAATCGGGTTGTTATTGTTGTGAGCCGTCTGTTCAGAGGCTCCTACGTTTGTCATACTGTTAACTGGGTTCAGATCACAATTTGTACGGTGTGATTGGTGTGGCTGGTATGAGTCTTACCCGGGATTCAAAATCCTTCCTTATTGTGTACGCTCGTCCGGGCACAGTATCCTAACTGAGGCTTGGAGGAGGGTCATAGGGGGAGGAGCCAGTGCACACCACCTGATCCTAAAGCTTTATTTTTGTGCCCTGTCTCCTGCGGAGCCGCTAATCCCCATGGTCCTGACGGAGTCCCCAGCATCCACTACGGACTACGAGAAATAGATTTATCGGTAAGTAAAATCTTATTTTTTTCAATAAAGCACTGATCAAACCAGAGAAAACATATTAACTGTGTTAATTTATGGGTGCTTTTGCATAGATCTAACATTAGCAGTACTTTCAGTAGAAGGTCATGTGAGAGTTGTGCCTCATTCACTGAAATCATACGTAGAAACAGGACATAAAAGCTTAACAAAGAGACACGGTAGAGAGAGAGACAGCTTTTATTTGTGAGAGCTTACACTTTAAACAACCTTGTGGAGTTCATTAACGTAAACTTGTAAAGTTTTTTTGGTCGTCTGTATTATTTAGAGGAAATAGACTCCATATAGCGGGCTACTTATCGTTTGTTTTAGTTATTTTATCTCCGAGACTTGGTTCTTCTGTCTATAAAAAGGTTTTCTTGTACTTGCTTTGTCCTGTAACTAAAAGGCTAAGTTATGCATGGTCTAGAATTATATTAAATATAAACTGGCACCGTTTTAGTCGAGACACTAATTTTGAATGAATAATTTAGTTATTCAATCACTTTGGCAAATTACTAAATTTTAGTAAATATCAGATATTCCATAAAGTATCTCGGATATTGCAAACTAGCACTTCAAGATTAGTTTGTGCAATCAAGCAAAAGGTGAGCCAAAGAGCAGCCTCTGTTTGGAATACATGTGTAGCATCTCTTTCTGGAGAAATCATTTTCATTACATGTCTTTGCCTTGAATATATTAATTATACATATCACACTCTGAGTTATTTATAACGTTCAGTCAGAGCAAATTGCTTCCTGTGTGAATGTGAATACCGACACAACAGCATGCATAGTGAAACAGTTTCCATTCCAGTCTTCCTGATGATTTCTTCAGTTTAATGTTGGGATGTTTTGATGTTTTCAAAATTGAAATTTTCAGAACCCCCCTCCCCTCAATCTGAGAATGATACTTGGTTCATTTACAATAAGGTTTTTGCCAGTTGCATATATGCATAGAATTAAAGGGATTTTCCTCCTTTTAATGTAATCCTTTTAGACAACTTAATTTAAATATTTTACAAATGTCATCTAATTCTGTTCTGTAACCTTTTTAGCCATGTGTTTCAATCAACCCACTTAGTTTATTTACCGTAGTTTTTTTGTTGTTTTTGGTTGTAAAAGTTGAATGAAGGTTCAAAGAAGCAGTATTCAATTTGCGGGCAAATCCGACTGGTTTTGCCCTTTTTCGACAATACCATTCCACTCTTTTTTTTTTTTTTTTTTAAGTTGGAATGACATTGTCGAAAATGGGCCAAAAACTGTTTGATTTGGCCCCAAGTCCGACAAAACACGTGGATCCACTGCTAATCCGCTGATCCACGTGTTTACCGACAATTTGGAAAAACGGCAGCCCCATTGAATAACCACAAAAAGTCGGAAACTGCCGTCTTTGCAACTAGACGGTAATTCCGACTACCATTTAACAGACCCCGTAATGTCCCATTTGTTTATTACTCAACTCTAGTACATAGGTGGGGGTCCCCCCTCCTAAAATTCCTCACCCTTTGCTTAACACAAGCATTGCAGTACTTGCTGAGACCTCTGCTGGAACAAGCTGATAACCACTGGAGGAAGAGAAGTAGTGAAGGCATGATTCTACTTTTGTTTAAATAAGAACATTGGCCATGCACTGGTAATTCTAACTCTCAGCAGCTCCTTCAGCTGACCTACAGGATTACAGCCACTTTCCAGCAAATCTGTTTTATAATACACCCAAGACCCTACCGCTTAAGAAGTCTTTGGGTGAAGGGTTCCTTGGGGAGAATATCTCACCAAACTGCTAGTGTAAGGTATAGGAAGGGAGTCTGTAAAACACCCTATTTTCGAAAACACCTTTGCAAACAAATTTTCAGATGAGGTCTGCAGAACCACTGTAAATTTCCTGTATATTAAGTTATTACCTCTATATAAATTGCTAGCTTACCATCAACATGCACTACAGTGATACAATGTCAGATGTCTGTTTTTTTACCTCAGAGAGTGGAATTTTTATGGGTTCCATGCTTAATGAGCAAGAAGTTTAAAAAGAAAAAAAAAATCATTATTTTTCTACAGTTACATGAAGTCAGAATAACTATTGTATGGAAGCCTAAATTATTTATTTTATTTATTAACAGTTTCTTACATAGCGCAGCATATTCCGTTGTGCTTTACAATTAGTAATAGAACAAAACTGGGTAAAAACAGTCCGACATAGAGATAGGAAGGCCCTACTCGCAAGTTTACAATCTATATAAATGTTTAATTGAGAATGCGGTTGCTAAGTCGACAGTCATTAGGTCGACATGGTTTAATGGTCAACATTGACAAAATGGCGACGTGGCAATGATTGGGACAGGAATAGGTTTTCATGAGGGTTTTTTTTTTTTATTACAATTTTAACTTTTTCATACTTAACCATCCACGTGGACTATAATTCGTAATAGTAACCTGTGCCAAGCGCAGCGGTAGCGAAGCCCCGAAGCATTGCGAGCAAAGCAGTACACTAATTTGGGGTTCCCTTTCATCTCATGGAATTAAGTTTTAAAACCCATGTCAACCTTTTTCTGTGTCAACCTTTTTCATTCTAAAATATTGTCCATGTTGACTTTTTTCCTCTGTTAACCTAGTGCATGTCGACCTTTTGGGATTGACCCAGTAATCCACGCCCGTTAGATTATGTGCTGTCAAAAGTTAAGATTTTGAAGTTAGTTTTTTATCCGCTTCTATTTTTGGGGAAGTGGTGTCTAATTACCATGTTGCTCTTAATGCTTTTTAAGGGACATTTTCAGTGAGCTTGAGCTACGTTTTACGGACTCGTCGCAAAAAAGATGCAAATTTGTAAAAAAAAAAAAACATCAATGGAAAAAAAAACTCGGCAATCGCATTAAATTACCGCAGTATTGCAGCTAATTGATTTCGGCCCATAGTATGGTAAGCCCATATTTACAGAACTGTAGTAAGCATTCAATTTAGATGCAAAACTGATCTATCTCTAAAAACTGCAGCCAGAAATATGTAACATTCTGAATTTGTAGGGCTGACTGCCCCTACACATGTGATGTATAATTAACATTTAACATTTCTAATATCTTTAGTTTAAAATGATTTTCTGTGGTAACCACAACTATGAGAAAATATGTGCGCTCAGTATTTAGCAAACACTAGGTGGCACTATTCTGTTTGACTATAGATGTTCAGTAGAGCAATAGGTCAGAGTGCAGCAGGAGAACATTCACATATACTTTTCTGTTTCTGTCCTTTCATCAATTATAGCAGTGCATATAGTTGCTAAGTCAAAATAAAATGTAATTTAGCGTTTTTGCATCTGTTCTTTGTATATATGTGTGTGTCAATCTTTAAAGAGAATTACAATGTATACAGTATAATCTGATATCTGATGCATCTAAATCATAAATGACAATTTTTATGAATTTCTTTTAGCACTCTCCTTTCTGTCCTCCTCCCTATTCACTATTTGGTTTGTGAAAGATGTGTAAATTAAGAAGACTTTGATGTGGCACAATGAATAATGTTATCCTTGATCTCTGCCTAAATGGAATATCCCTCCTCAGACAGAAGGAAGTTTTTAGCTTCAGGTTGTCTCCCACTTGCACGCTATGCTTCAGCTGTAGCATAAAGTCACTTTCATCACTATAAACAGTACTCTATTAATATGCACAACATGACCGTTTTTAGTAGAAGGTTATTAGAATGCTACTTTGTATCCTCCAGTGAATGAAATGATGTGTGATTATGAAGTCATCAGGCATGGACCAGTAAGACTCGAGAGAGCCTCCCCCCTCTGAGGTCCTTAGGGTGCCATTGATTGGTGACCATGTGTTTGTGCCCGATAGACTGTGAAATGGTGTGTTGCTACACGGCTGTGCTGCACCTGCGCCCCACCGAGGTGATTGATTGGTTTGGTCATGTGGAATGTTCCCATCTGGTCTGCAGTAATGTGTTTTTTGTTTTTTTGTTTTTTTTTCCTGTGGTGTTTTCTTCCCCCTCCTCTCCTGTGCATAGCAAGTGCTTGCTGGATAGTTTAAAGTAAACCGTTAAGGAAGCTGTTTAAGTCATTTCTTCTCAGATGTAATTGCAAATATTTTCTCCCAGCTATGGAACTGCAGACTGCAAGATCTCTATGAATGCCTTGTGGGGAAAGTTTCTTTCTAAGATGATGTAAAGTGTTGACATTAGCCAGCGGTATGGTAAATATGCATGATTTACATAGAAGTATCACGTGACTGGTGTTCACTTCCGTGTCTCCTTTTAATGGAAGGAGTTATTTATTACTGATACATATCATGCACTCTGAAGCAGAGGGTACAATACAGTGATGCTGGGCGGTCTTGTTTGATATTTCTTAATCTCCGTCCTTTTTCATAATTGATCTATTCATTGCACCTAATGACTAATTACACATCAGAGAACATCAGTGGCTGCATTCATCATTGTAGAATGCAATAATCAATGGCATTTCAACAAAGGAAAAAATAAATATGCAAATAAGAACTCATTAACATTTGCATGAGCTGTTTGAATAATCACGTTGCTGACAAGGCTGTAATTAACAGAAATTGATGCTGAGTTCAGGATTTGATAGTGTGTTTTCTCAGCGTTTTATTGTCGTCACTGCAGGGGTCGAAATGAAGTTCTGCTCTACTTGTACCTTGACTGAAGCCTTCCGCCACGCTCTCTGCCAGGTACCAGAGGTCTCGGCTAGTAGTTAACCTCTCCAGTGCCAGTTAGATTATATTTAAGTCCATTTAAAGAGAACATATCACATGGCCCTTTTTCAAGGGTAAATGCATAGTTTCTGCAATTATAAGAATGCTTCAGTTTTAATTTCTTAAGTGATAGGAATGAAGTAGTTCATTACAAGGTGGAGTACTTTGTACTAATTATTCTAAAAGGAGAGAAAATAGTTTGCTTAAATTAAGATTGAGCAGTTTTGTATTATAAAGTATTTAATATATAATGTATATATACAATCTGTGTCTAGTCAGTCCTAAAAGTATATTTCCCAACTTCAAGATGATGTGGTTTGGTGGTCTCTCATCGATCACTCTCCTTGAGTTGCTAGCAGTGTTGTTATGGTGACATCATTAATGATACTTATTGTGATGAGGGCTGAGGAAGTCACCAAAGGATGCTGCTAAATTAAATGGCTTATTTCTGT
Organism: Pseudophryne corroboree; assembly: GCF_028390025.1. Lineage (NCBI taxonomy): Eukaryota > Metazoa > Chordata > Amphibia > Anura > Myobatrachidae > Pseudophryne > Pseudophryne corroboree. The sequence continues at coordinate 295,785,329 of NC_086449.1, forward strand.
GCAGCATGGCAAAGATGTATTTTAAGGAGGAGCAGCGGAGCATGCTTCTGTTTATAGGTGTGCCGAGTATATTTGCAAATGCTCATTGATAGACATAGCAGAAAGCTCAAATACAGCACATTTGTAAATGTCAGTGTACAGAAAAGTCGTGTCACAGCAATATAAACGGGATAGACTTTTTTTGTTGTATGGTAATCGCACTGGTCAGTGTGTGCAGAGCATTTTACAGGTCCTGGTCTCTGCACTCAGTTGTCTGGTAGACTGTTTATTGTAATTGAGAATCACTTGCTTGGGAGAATGCTGGCTAATTGTGTGAAGTGTACTATATCTGCCTGGTATTGCAGCTAGACTCCCCCATGTTCCTCCTCCTTTTCCTGCCTGGCTTCCTGTTTTTGTCATGGATATTAACTGAAATGCACAAAACACAATAAAGCTGTTTATGTCAGTTTTTTGGATGACTGCGAGTGCGGATTATAACAAGTTTAAGGAATTTCCTTTGTTGAATATGCACCCGTGCCATATGGCTAAGCATGGAACATTAATTTGACAGGGATAATGGATTGTGCTATATGGAGATGATTTTGCCTGCAGCTTTACTATAACTCACTGTGGTTGGGGATCATAGGTTTATAGTACAGAATGCAGCAAATATCCAGATGGATTTACTTTACATAAAACAGCTACTTTTATTTTTATTTTGTGTTTTTAATTAGATTTTTTTTTTTTTAAGAAGACAAAAATAGGAAAAAACATTAAAGCAGCCAAGACTATTACTGTATATCAGTGCCATAGTTTTATCACACAACCTTTTCTGTATCTGTAAATTCTGCTGTGAAGTCTCTAAAAGAGGCCTGTTATGTCCTGGTCAGTGATACTCGGCCTATAAATGTATTTCAAGCGCTGCATGAAAAGGAGTGGAAAGTATAACACAGAAAAGTAGTTCAAGTTAGCTGATTTAATGCAAAGTATATTTTAACCATGACCTGTGACAGCCTTAGAATATGATGCAGAAAAACACGTGTTTAGAAAACCTTTTCTCATACGTCCTAGAGGATGCTGGGGTCCACTTCATGACCATAGGGTATAGACGGGATTCCGCAGGAGACATGGGCACTCTAAAGACTTTTCATTGGGTGTGAACTGGCTCCTCCCTCTATGCCCCTCCTTCAGACCTCAGTTGTATAAATGTGCCCAGGTCGACTGGATGCACTCTGAGGAGCTCTACTGAGTTTCTCTGAAAAGACTTATGTTAGGTTTTTTATTTTCAGGGAGATCTGCTGGCATCAGACTCCCTGCTTTGTGGGACTGAGGGGGCAGAAGTAGGAACCAACTTCCTAAAGAGTTTCATGGCTCTGCTTCTGGCTGACAGGACACCATTAGCTCCTGAAGGGAACTGAACGCTAGCCGTGCCTAGATGCTCACTCCCACAGCACGCCGTCACCCCCCTCACAGAGCCAGAAGTCAGAGGACAGGTGAGTGTTAGAAGACAGATCTTCAATCAAGAAAGTGACGGCTAAAGGTACCGTGCGGCTGGCGGGAGCGCAGCGCGCCATGGTGCCCACACATACACAGGCACTGCAGGGTGCGGGGGGGGGGGCCTGGGCAGCATGAAACCTATGGAAACTGGCATAAATAAGGGGCATAAGTTGCTGAGGCACAGTCCTACCCCAGCCAGTATAAAAAATTACCTCATAAAAGCTGAGGAGAAGCACACCATTGAAGAGTGGAGCTTCCTCCTCAGTTAGTCAGCACACTCCTCAGCGCCGTTTTCTCTCTCTCCTTATGCTGCAGAGACAACGCTCCTCCTCCACTACTGACAGGGGGGCCACAGTGAATTTGGTGCTATATAATTGTGTGATTAACATTATAAAAGCGCTGAATGTCAGTGGGCATTTTGTGTTCACAGACATTGTGTTACTGGCGCTGGGTTGTGAACTGGCAAATCCCATCTGTGTCCCTCTGACAGATTTTACTGTGGGTCTGTCCCCTATAAATCCCGGAGTGTCTGTGGTGTGGTTCTGCACGTGTGTGACATGTCTGTGGCAGGGAACTCTGTGGAGACATGTTAGGGACACAGAGGTTTAATATTACACCAAGAGCCTGACTGGGTGAAAGGTTACATGATAGTGTGAATCATATCAGTAAGAGGTTGGACTGAATCTCATACAGAAAATGAAAATAATCTGTTGAAGATGTGATTTTTAATAGTTCTGCCTTTCATTCACAGGGACCTTTCTGAGTCACATACAAATTTGCACAAGTAGTACAAACTGATACCGACACGGACTCTGATTCCTGTGTCGACACTAGTGATTCCAGGGGAATAGGTCCTAAGTTAGCAAAAAAGCATTCATTAGCTATAAAGGAGGTGTTAGAAGTTACGAAGCCCCCTCTTTTACCACAAGAAGAGGGTTTAGTTTAGTAAAGAAGTAATGTAAATTTCCCTCCACCTCAGGTCTGATTTAACCTGAAAATAAATTTCAGATTCCCAAAAGGAATTCAGGCAGCTTACCTTTTTCCAAAAAAGGTGGGAGTCACCCCGCATTTTAGACAGGGCCCTGTCCTAAAAGAGAAAAGGTGTTTCTCCCTACGCCTGGAGTGGCTTCACTTAAGGAGCCGATAGACCGCAAGTGAGTGAGGTGATTTATTGATGTGGCCAATGGGACACTACTCAGGCCTACCATTGTCTGTGAGTGGGTGAGTAGTGCTATTGAAAAGTGGTCAGAAAACTTGTCATTAGACATTGACACTATAGATGGAGACGAGATACTCCTAACGTTAGGTCATATAAAAGACGCTGCTGCGTACGTACTAGAATCCATGAAATATATTGGTGTCTTGGGATCAAGAACCGCTACCATGGCAGTATCGGCTCGGAGGGCGTTGTGGATTCGCCAGTGGAATGCTGATGTAGATTCCAAGATAAAATATGGAGGCTCTCCCGTATAAAGGTGAGGCCTTGTTTGGTGATGGGCTGGATGCGTTAGTCTCGGCGGCTACCGCAGGTAAGTCGACATTCTTGCCTTGTGCTCCTACACCGGCGAAAAAGACACATCACTCTCACATACAGTCCTTTCGGCCCAACAAATACAAAAAGGCCAAAGGTCTCCCCTTTTTTTGCAGGTAGGGGAAGGGGAAAAGGAAATAAATCCGCAGCGTCTCCCGGATCTCATGAGCAGAAGTCCACCCCTGCTTCTGCCAAATCTGCAGCATAACGCTGGGGCTCCCTTGCGGGAGTCCGCTCAGGTGGGAGTACGTCTGAAACTTTTCAGCCAAATCTGTATTCAATCTGGCCTGGACCAATGGGTCTTACAAATAGTGTCCCATGGGTACAAACTAGAGTTTCAAGACGTCCCCCCATGCCGATTTTTCAAATCGACCTTGCAAGCTTCTCTTCCGGTAAGAGGTAGTAACAACGGCAATTCAAAAATTATGTCAGAATCAGGTTATTGTCCTGGTACCCTTGGCACAGTAAGGAGAAGGTTTTTTTTATTTAAGCCTCTTCGTAGTTCCGAAGCCGGATGGCTCGGTCAGACCGATTTTAAACCTGAAAAATCTGAATCTCTTCCTGAATAGGTTCAAGTTCAAGATGGAATCCCTGAGGGTAGTGATATTCAGTCTGGAAGAGGGGGACTTCATGGTGTCAGTAGACATAAAAGATGCTTACTTGCATGTTCCCATTTATCCTCCTCACCAAGCTTATCTGAGATTCGCAGTACAGGATTGCCATTACCAGTTTCAGACGTTGCCGTTCGGACCTTCCACGGCACTGAGGGTATTCACCAAGGTGATGGTGGAGATGATGTTCCTCCTTCGTTAAAAAGGAGACAGTATAATTCCTTATCTGGATGATCTCCTGATAAAAGCGAGATCCAGGGAACAGTTGGTGCAGAACATCGCACTCTCCCTGTCAATACTCCAACAACACGGTTGGATCATGAATTTTCCAAAGTCACAGTTGGAACCGACGACAAGATGGTCCTTTTTAGGGATGATTCTGGACACAGAAGTAAGGAGAGTATTTCTTCCTGTGGAAAAGGCTCTGGAAATCCAGAAAATGGTCAAACAAATATTGAAACCAACAAGCGTTTCGATCCATCAATGCATTTGGTTGTTGGGGAAAATGGTAGCGGCCTACGAGGCCATACAGTTTGGCCGATTTCATGCCAGAGTATTCCAGTGGGACCTGTTGGACAAGTGGTCCAGATGCCACCTACTCATACACCGGAAAATAATCCTGTCCCCCAAAACCAGGATTTCGCTCCTGTGGTGGCTATACAGTTCTCACCTACTAGAGGGACACAGGTTTGGAATTCACGACTGGGTCCTAATAACCACGGATGCAAGTCTCCGAGGCTGGAGAGCTGTCACACAGGGGGAAAGCTTCCAAGGAAAATGGTCAAGTCAGGAAGCCTGCCTTCACATAAACGTTCTGGAATTGAGAGCCATTTACATCGGCCTTCTACAAGCGGTACATCTTCTTCAAGATCCCGTGCAGATCCAGTCGGACAATGTAACAGCAGTCGCGTACATAAACAGGCAAGGCGGAACAAAAAGCAGAGCGGCAATGGCAGAGGTGACAAGGATTCTCCTCTGTGCAGAAAGACATGTTAGAGCTCTGTCAGCAATTTTCATTCCGGGAGTGGACAACTGTGAAGAAGACTTCCTCAGCAGACACGATCTCCATCCAGGAGAGTGGGGCCTCCACCAAGAAGTCTTCACAGAGGTGACGAGTCTTTGGGGAGTTCCTCAAGTAGACATGATGGCATCTCGTCTAAACAAGAAGCTTCAGAGATATTGTTCCAGGTCAAGAGACCCTCAAGCAATAGCAGTGGATACACTGGGTGTTTCGGTTGGTATATGTTTTCCCTCCACTTCCACTGATTCCAAAAGTTCTCAAAATAATAATAAGAACAAGAGTTTGAGCAATCTTCATTGCCCCAGACTGGCCAAGGAGGGCTTGGTATCCAGATCTTCAGGAGTTGCTCATAGAAGATCCTCGGCCTCTTCCTCCTCGAGAGGACCTACTATAGCAGGGGCCGTGTGTGTATTTACGCTTGACGGCATGGCTGTTGAGCGTCGGATCCTAGCCCGAAATGGTATTCTCAAGGAAGTCATCCCCACTCTTATTCAGGCCAGGAAAGGAGTAACGTCTAAACATTACCACCGTATTTGGAGAAAATGTGTCTTGGTGTGAATCCAAGAAGGCTCCTACGGAAGAGTTTGAGTTGGGACATTTTCTCCATTTTCTGCAGGCTGGTGTGGATGCGGGCCTTAGATTGGGGTCAATCAAGGTCCAGATTTCGGCTTTATAAGTTTTCTTTCAAAAACAATTAGCCTCCTTTCCAGAAGTTCAGACGTTCGTGAAAGGGTTTCTGCACATCCAGCCTCCATTTGTGCCTCCAGTGGCACCATGGGACCTTTGATGTGGTGTTGCAGTTCCTTCAATCTGGTTGGTTTGAGCCTCTACAAGAAATAGAGTTGAAGTTTCTCACTTGGAAAGTGGTGATGCTTTTGGCGTTGGCATCCGCAAGGCGGGTGTCTGAATTAGGGGCCTTGTCCCACAAGAGCCCTAACCTGATCTTCCATGAAGATAGGGCAGAGTTGAGAACTTGTCAACATTTTCTTCCAAAGGTGGTTTTCTCTTTCCACATAAACCAACCTATTGTGGTGCCAGTTGCTACTGACACGTTCGCTGAGTCAAAGTCTCTAGATGTGGTTAGAGCTTTGAAGATTTATGTCGCTAGATCAGCTCGAATACGGAAAACAGAGGTTTTGTTTGTCCTGTATGCTCCCAACAAGATTGGGTGTCCTGCTTCCAAGCAGACTATTGCGCGCTGGATCAGAGGTACGATTCAGCAAGCTCATTCTACGACTGGATTGCCGTTAACGATGTCGGTGAAGGCCCATTCTACTAGGAAGGGGGCTCCTCCTGGGCGGCTGCTCAGGGGGTCTCGGCATTACAACTTTGCCGAGCAGCTACTTGGTCAGGGTCAAACACATTTGCAAAATTCTACAAGTTTGACACCTTGACCGATGAGGACCTCAAGTTCGGTCAATCGGTGCTGCAGGTTCATCCGCACTCTCCCGCCCGTACTGGAGCTTTGGTATAAACCCCATGGTCATGAAGTGGACCCCAGCATCCTCTAGGACGTATGAGAAAATAGGATTTTGATAACCTACAGGTAAATCCTTTTCTCCTAGTCCGTAGAGGATGCTGGGTGCCCGTCCCAGTGCGTACTTTACCTGCAGTTTAGTTATTACAGTTACACAAGTTGTGTTATCTTGGTTCAGCATGTTGCTGCAATTAGTTCATCCCTGTTGGCGTGTGTTATGTTGAATGCCATGTGTGCGGCATGGTTGAGGGTGTGAGTTGGTAGATATCTCACCACTAGTTAAGTAATTCCTTTCCTCGAAATGTCAGTCTCCCTGGGCACAGTTCCTACAACTGAGGTCTGGAGGAGGGGCATAGAGGGAGGAGCCAGTTCACACCCAATGAAAAGTCTTTAGAGTGCCCATGTCTCCTGCGGATCCCATCTATACCCCATGGTCATGAAGTGGACCCCAGCATCCTCTACGGACTAGGAGAAAAGGATTTACCGGAAGGTTATCAAAATCCTATTTTCAGAATACATCCGCTTGTCTAACCTTTATATGATTGCACCTTCATCTAGTGTCTCATCTATGCGCAAAGTACTTCATGACAGCATGACCTGAAAAGCTCTACTAGGCAGGGTGCAAGGCTGTATGCATATCTACACTGCTGCCATAGGCTGCAGTACTTTACTAACTTCAGTCTTATTTCATTTTGGAGAGCATGTATTACAGAAGAGTTATCTTTACTATGTCTGTCACACTGCTGAGAAATGGTCAGAGGCTAAGACCCACTGGAATACATAAGCTACAGCTGCATTTGCCATCAAACCCTACGTTTTTCCTGATGAATGTTTTGGTTTTTTTAGTGTCATGGAAACTGTGAGCCAAAGAATGGATATTGTATTCATGTGGGAATGTAACAGTTCCCTGTATAAAGGTTCAGTGACTTCCGAAGCCATCCTTAAAATAGATACTGTGAATATATATCTCAAAGGCATTAAACAATGAAACTATCAGTTGAGCATTTTATGATGATCTGCCTCACACATACATGTTTTAATAGGCCAATTTACCTGACATATTCTGCACAGATTATGTTTAATTAAATCACCATCCAGGAGTGCATTAACGCCCCATTAATTTGGAGGCCTCATGCATTTTAGGCATTAATAACCAATAATGTCTGACATTGACTTTGGAACCACTAATATAAGGTATTGGCATAAAAATCTGTCTTGCATTATTTATGTTTGGATAACTTGAATTGTGTTTAGGGTGGACTGGCTCACTGCAGTCTTGGAATGAAACAAGCTTTCGTTAGGTAAAGTCACTAGTGTTTGGCAGTTGTTAACCACACATGATGTTTGAAGTGATCTACGAGCCACTGGGTTTTGATAAAGAGACATACACCAAACCAGATGTCTTGGATAGGAAGGATCAGCACTCACTTGTTAATGAATGAAAAAAGTATTACTCTTAGGCCCTCATTCCGAGTCGTTCGCTCGGTATTTTTCATCGCATCGCAATGAAAATCCGCTTAGTACGCATGCGCAATATTCGCACTGCGACTGCGCCAAGTAATTTAACAATGAAGATAGTATTTTTACTCACGGCTTTTTCATCGCTCCGGCGATCGTAATGTGATTGACAGGAAATGGGTGTTACTGGGCGGAAACACGGCGTTTTATGGGCGTGTGGATGAAAACGCTACCGTTTCCGGAAAAAACGCAGGAGTGGCTGGAGAAACGGGGGAGTGTCTGGGCGAACGCTGGGTGTGTTTATGACGTCAATCCAGGAACGACAAGCACTGAACTGATCGCACAGGCAGAGTAAGGTTGAAGTTACTCAGAAACTGCAAAGTAGTTTGTAATCGCAATATTGCGAATACATCGGTCGCAATTTTAAGAAGCTAAGATTCACTCCCAGTAGGCATAGGCTTAGCGTGTGTAACTCTGCTAAATTCGCCTTGCGACCGATCAACTCGGAATGAGGGCCTTAATTTGTAAAAATACATCATTAGCAAGAGCGCAACGATCATTTCAATCCATCTGCTTTTCCTCAGGGGCACAAAATCAGATGAATTGAAAGGATCGTTTCAGCACCGCGGGACCCATTCAAATGTTTTGTGTTTTTCTTTTTTTTGCACGGCTGCCACTAGAGGGTGCCCAGCGGCAGCAATTCAGTTCTGCGGTTTGGGTGCCCAGCGGAGTGTAGATGAGTTTAGATGGGTTTAGTCTTTTTATACTGCTAAACCCTGTCTGTTTGGGCGCAACGTGTGATGTGCATGAGCGCACAGATACTATTGGATTGTGACAATTGTTTGGGCATCTAAAAAGTCCGTTTAGAAGGGATTTTTAGATGCCCAAAACAATGGAATCGGTCCCTATGACTGTTTTTATATCAATACATATTATTTGATATTATTTCTCTGACGTCCTAGTGGATGCTGGGACTCTGTCAGGACCATGGGGAATAGCGGCTCCGCAGGAGACAGGGCACAAAATTTAAAAGTTTGACCACTAGGTGTTGTGTTCTGGCTCCTCCCCCTATGACCCTCCTCCAAGCCTCAGTTAGGTTTTTGTGCCCGTCCGAGCAGGGTGCAATCTAGGTGGCTCTCCTAAAGAGCTGCTTAGAAAAAGTTTGTTAGGTTTTTTATTTTCAGTGAGTCCTGCTGGCAACAGGCTCACTGCAACGAGGGACTTAGGGGAGAAGAAGTGAACTCACCTGCGTGCAGGATGGATTTGCTTCTTAGGCTACTGGACACTAGCTCCAGAGGGACGATCACAGGTACAGCCTGGATGGGTCACCGGAGCCGCGCCGCCGACCCCCTTGCAGATGCCGAATAGAGAAGAGGTCCAGAAACCGGCGGCAGAAGACGTCTCAGTCTTCACGAGGTAGCGCACAGCACTGCAGCTGTGCGCCATTGCTCTCCGCACACTTCACACCAGCGGTCACTGAGGGTGCAGGGCGCTGGGGGGGGCGCCCTGGGCAGCAATGTAATATACCTATTCTGGCTAAAATATATCACATATAGCCCCTGGGGCTATATGGATGTATTTAACCCCTGCCAGGTTCCAAAAAAACCGGGAGAAGAAGCCCGCCGAAAAGGGGGCGGGGCCTATTCTCCTCAGCACACAGCGCCATTTTCCTGCCCAGCTCCGCTGCGAGGAAGGCTCCCAGGACTCTCCCCTGCACTGCACTACAGAAACAGGGTAAAAACAGAGAGGGGGGGCACTTATTGGCGATATTTATAATATTTGAGCTGCTATAAAGGGAACACACTTATTAAGGTTGTCCCTATATATATTTATAGCGCTTGGGTGTGTGCTGGCAAACTCTCCCTCTGTCTCCCCAAAGGGCTAGTGGGGTCCTGTCTTCTATCAGAGCATTCCCTGTGTGTCTGCTGTGTGTCGGTACGTGTGTGTCGACATGTATGAGGACGATGTTGGCGTGGAGGCGGAGCAATTGCCTGTAATGGTGATGTCACCCCCTAGGGAGTCGACACCAGAATGGATGGCTTTGTTTATGGAATTACGGGATAGTGTCAGCACGCTACAAAAGTCGGTTGACGACATGAGACAGCCGGCAAACCAGTTAGTACCTGTCCAGGCGTCTCAGACACCGTCAGGGGCTGTAAAACGCCCTTTACCTCAGTCGGTCGACACAGACCCAGACACTGACACTGAATCCAGTGTCGACGGTGAAGAAACAAACGTATTTTCCAGTAGGGCCACACGTTATATGATCACGGCAATGAAGGAGGCTTTGCATATCTCTGATACTGCAAGTACCACAAAAAGGGGTATTATGTGGGGTGTGAAAAAACTACCGATAGTTTTTCCTGAATCAGAGGAACTGAATGAAGTGTGTGATGAAGCGTGGGTTACCCCAGATAGAAAACTGCTAATTTCAAAGAAGTTATTGGCATTATACCCTTTCCCGCCAGAGGTTAGGGCGCGCTGGGAAACACCTCCTAGGGTGGATAAGGCGCTCACACGCTTATCAAAGCAAGTGGCGTTACCGTCTCCTGATACGGCCGCCCTCAAGGATCCAGCTGATAGGAGGCTGGAGAATACATTAAAAAGTATATACACACATACGGGTGTTGTACTGAGACCAGCAATCGCCTCAGCCTGGATGTGCAGTGCTGGCGTGGCTTGGTCGGAGTCACTGTCTGAAAATATTGATACCCTGGATAGGGACAGTATTTTACTGACTATAGAGCAGTTAAAGGATGCATTTCTTTATATGCGAGATGCACAGAGAGATATTTGCACTCTGGCATCAAGAGTAAGTGCGATGTCCATATCTGCTAGAAGAAGTTTATGGACGCGCCAGTGGTCAGGTGATGCGGATTCCAAACGACATATGGAAGTATTGCCGTATAAGGGGAAGGAATTATTTGGGGTCGGTCTATCGGATCTGGTGGCCACGGCAACGGCCGGAAAATCCACCTTTTTACCCCAGGTCACCTCCCAGCAGAAAAAGCCGCAGGCTTTTCAGCCGCAGTCCTTTCGTTCCTATAAGAACAAACGAGCAAAAGGACATTCCTATTTGCCCCGAGGCAAAGGAAAGGGTAAGAGACTGCAACAAGCAGCTCCTTCCCAGGAGCAGAAGCCCTCCCCGGCTTCTACAAAGGCGTCAGCATGACGCTGGGACCTTACAAGCAGACTCAGGGGCGGTGGGGGGTCGCCTCAAACATTTCAGCGCACAGTGGGCTCACTCGCAGGTGGACCCCTGGATCCTGCAGTTAGTATCTCAGGGTTACAGGTTGGAATTCGAGAAGTCCCCTCCTCGCCGTTTCCTAAAGTCTGCTTTGCCAACGTCTCCCTCCGACAGGGCGACGGTATTGGAGGCCATTCACAAGCTGTATTCTCAGCAGGTGATAGTCAAGGTACCCCTCCTACAACAGGGACAGGGGTATTACTCCACGCTATTTGTGGTACCGAAGCCGGACGGCTCGGTAAGACCGATTCTAAATCTAAAATCTCTGAACCTGTACATACAAAATTTCAAGTTCAAGATGGAGTCACTCAGAGCAGTGATAGCGAATCTGGAAGAAGGGGATTTTATGGTGTCCTTGGACATCAAGGATGCTTACCTTCATGTTCCAATTTGTCCTTCACACCAAGGGTACCTCAGGTTCGTGGTCCAAAACTGTCATTATCAGTTTCAGACGCTGCCGTTTGGATTGTCCACGGCACCCCGGGTCTTTACCAAGGTAATGGCCGAAATGATGATCCTTCTTCGAAGAGAAGGCGTCTTAATTATCCCTTACTTGGACGATCTCCTGATAAGGGCAAGATCCAGAGAACAGCTGGAGGTCGGAGTAGCACTAACCCAAGTAGTGCTCCAACAACACGGGTGGATTCTGAATTTTCCAAAATCCCAACTGATCCCGACGACACGTCTGTTGTTCCTAGGGATGATTCTGGACACTGTTCAGAAAAAGGTATTTCTTCCGGAGGAGAAAGCCAGGGAGTTATCCGATCTAGTCAGGAACCTCCTAAAACCAGAAAAAAGTATCTGTGCATCAATGCACAAGAGTCCTGGGAAAAATGGTAGCTTCTTACGAAGCGATTCCATTCGGCAGATTCCATGCACGAACTTTTCAGTGGGATCTGCTGGACAAATGGTCCGGATCGCATCTGCAGATGCATCAGCGGATAAAATTGTCCACAAGGACAAGAGTGTCTCTTCTATGGTGGTTGCAGAGTGCTCATCTGTTAGAGGGCCGCAGATTCGGCATACAGAACTGGGTCCTGGTGACCACGGATGCCAGCCTGAGAGGCTGGGGAGCGGTCACACAGGGAAGAAACTTCCAGGGCGTGTGGTCAAGCCTGGAGACGTCTCTTCACATAAGCGTCCCGCCTCAACAAAAAACTGGACAGGTATTGCGCCAGGTCAAGAGACCCTCAGGCAATAGCTGTAGACGCTCTGGTAACACCATGGGTGTACCAGTCAGTGTATGTGTTTCCTCCTCTGCCTCTCATACCAAAAGTACTGAGAATTATACGGCAAAGGGGAGTAAGAACGATACTCGTGGCTCCGGATTGGCCAAGAAGAACTTGGTACCCGGAACTTCAGGAGATGCTCACGGAAGATCCGTGGCCTCTACCTCTAAGACGGGACCTGCTTCAGCAGGGACCGTGTCTATTCCAAGACTTACCGCGGCTGCGTTTGACGGCATGGCGGTTGAACGCCGAATCCTAAGGGAAAAAGGCATTCCGGAAGAGGTCATCCCTACCCTGGTAAAAGCCAGGAAGGAGGTGACTGCACAACATTATCACCGCATTTGGAGAAAATATGTTGCGTGGTGTGAGGCCAGGAAGGCCCCGACGGAGGAATTTCAACTGGGTCGATTCCTACATTTCCTGCAAACAGGATTGTCTATGGGCCTCAAATTAGGGTCCATTAAGGTTCAAATTTCGGCCCTGTCGATTTTCTTCCAGAAAGAATTGGCTTCAGTTCCTGAAGTCCAGACTTTTGTAAAAGGAGTACTACATATACAGCCCCCGGTTGTGCCCCCAGTGGCTCCGTGGGATCTTAATGTAGTTTTGGATTTTCTCAAATCCCATTGGTTTGAGCCACTCAAATCGGTGGATTTGAAATATCTTACATGGAAAGTAACCATGCTACTGGCCCTGGCTTCAGCCAGGAGAGTGTCAGAATTGGCGGCTTTATCGTATAAAAGCCCATATCTGATTTTCCATTCGGACAGGGCAGAACTGCGGACGCGTCCTCACTTTCTGCCTAAGGTGGTTTCAGCGTTTCACCTGAACCAGCCTATTGTGGTGCCTGCGGCTACTAGCGATTTGGAGGATTCCAAGTTGCTGGACGTTGTCAGAGCATTGAAAATATATATTTCAAGGACGGCTGGAGACAGAAAATCTGACTCGCTGTTTATACTGTATGCACCCAACAAGCTGGGTGCTCCTGCTTCTAAGCAGACGATTGCTCGTTGGATTTGTAGCACAATTCAACTTGCACATTCTGTGGCAGGCCTGCCACAGCCTAAATCTGTCAAGGCCCATTCCACAAGGAAGGTGGGCTCATCTTGGGCGGCTGCCCGAGGGGTCTCGGCATTACAACTCTGCCGAGCAGCTACGTGGTCAGGGGAGAACACGTTCGTAAAATTCTACAAATTTGATACCCTGGCTAAGGAGGACCTGGAGTTCTCTAATTCGGTGCTGCAGAGTCATCCGCACTCTCCCGCCCGTTTGGGAGCTTTGGTATAATCCCCATGGTCCTGACGGAGTCCCAGCATCCACTAGGACGTCAGAGAAAATAAGATTTTACTTACCGATAAATCTATTTCTCGTAGTCCGTAGTGGATGCTGGGCGCCCATCCCAAGTGCGGATTGTCTGCAATACTTGTACATAGTTATTGTTACAAAAAAATCGGGTTGTTATTGTTGTGAGCCGTCTGTTCAGAGGCTCCTACGTTTGTCATACTGTTAACTGGGTTCAGATCACAAGTTGTACGGTGTGATTGGTGTGGCTGGTATGAGTCTTACCCGGGATTCAAAATCCTTCCTTATTGTGTACGCTCGTCCGGGCACAGTATCCTAACTGAGGCTTGGAGGAGGGTCATAGGGGGAGGAGCCAGTACACACCACCTAGTGGTCAAACTTTTAAATTTTGTGCCCTGTCTCCTGCGGAGCCGCTATTCCCCATGGTCCTGACGGAGTCCCAGCATCCACTACAGACTACGAGAAATAGATTTATCGGTAAGTAAAATCTTATTTTTTCTTTATATGTTTTATAAAGTACGTAACAGAATGTACAAAAAAAGTGACTTCCAGTAAAGAACATTACAGGACATGGACAAGCTGTTTTCTGGTTGCTATATATATGTGTGTGTATGTGTATAGAAAATATATAATACGACGTATGCAAGCGGAACTGCATAGAAATAAGTACTTAGAGGGGCATTACCATAAGTGTTAACGTTTCAATGCCTTTAATATGGCGTTTTCGTCAGGAAAGGTAAGACATGATTATATTGTATAGTGCCATTCCTGATGAAAACATGATACATTAGGGCAGATATATTAAGCCTTGAGAAGTGATAAGGCAGTGATAAGTGGAAGGTGATAACGCACCAGCCAGCCATTACGGGTTTGAAAAATTATAGGAGCTGACTGGCTGGTGCAATATCACTTCTCCAGGCTTAATACATCTGCCCCACTGAAACTTATGAGAATGCCTCTGTAAGTACTGTACTTATTTCTGTCCACAGTGCCGCTTGCATATTTAGTCTGTCTATCTATCTATCTATCTATCTATCTATCTATCTATCTATCTATCTATCTATCTATCTGTCATTCCATGTGACTTGCTTTACGTTGTGTGTTCATTTTTAGATGCACCACACAACAGTGAAGCTGAAATTCAACATTTTAAAAATATAACAATAATATATGGGGCTGAGTGTCATAATTAATTCTTAGAAGCAGAAAAAATGTACACTCTTGATAGTTTAAATTTTATTGTCTATATGCGTGACTCATGTTACAACAGAATGGACATAGGAAATACTCTCCTAATTATTTTTACAATACGGTTGTTATACTGTTATACTATACACTCAACACAAGCCGCTAAAATGATTGACAGAGCAAACAATCGAATGTTATCCAAACTATGCAGGCCAATCTAGCAGGTCGCTCACTTCACCTGCTGGGTGAAATGAGCCCCCCCCTCAGATACAAATTACTCAAACCTGTAGAATCCATGTGAATTAATCACTGTAGGCCTGTTTGTCTTCCTGATTAACTGTGAAGATTTATAAAATATTTTGTGTAGAGGTGGTGTCCATATAAATTCTGCTGATAAAATATGTGTAAATTAGCCGTTTTTGCATCCATTTCAACAACTTCCATATATGTTCAATGTTTACACACATTGAATGCAGCCGGCGCCATTGTCAGACGCTAGAGGTCTTAATTGACCTTTGGTGTCTGTGCGCCGCTATGGGAGAGACGTCATGACGTCTTGACCGACCCGTCATGACCGACCCGTATGTACAGTAGTACAAACTGAATTGCAATGCAGGCATAATGACATCATTTGCTGTCTTGTTGCTACTTCACAGCACTACCTTTATTTTTGTTCCTGATTGTTAACGCATATATCTATTCAGCCAACCTTGTGGTAGCAACTAATTTCATATAGGTGATCCGGATAATATGTCAACAGTAGTAAGGTCGATCCACTAAAGGTCGACATGGCAGTAGTCAACACAGCATATGGTTGACATGAGTGTTTTACAGGGTTTTTTTTTTTATTTCTCAACTTTTGTACTTTACCATCGACGTGGACTACGTCCCTTCTCATCTGAGCGTGTGAAAAGGTAGGGAAAAAATAGAATTTTTCAGCAGATTTCTGGTTATTTGATGTGGAACAAATATATTTGAAGGTGTTGCATTGATGAAAAAGTTTTTGTTTTTTTAAAATTATAGATGGAAGGTAAACATGGGTGCTTAATGGTCTTTCTACGACTTTTTTTATTTATTTTTCTGGTGTCCAGGATGATTTTTCCACTTTATCATGCACTTACATAGAATTTGATGGCAGATAAGAACCACTTGGCCCATCTAGACTGGCCCTTTTTTTATCCTTTAGGTAATCTCAACCCTAGGTAATCACTTCTACTAGGTCGCTTTCTGTAGAAAATTTTAGATACTCGTTGCCATGATCTATGTGACTTGAGGGGGGTGGGGGTGGGGGGTTAAATTAAATTACCGCTGCTAATTTAATTAGCCCAGACTGCCGACAGTATCGGGGGGTTCGGGGGGGGGGGGAGAATCTGAGCTAATCGGACCCACTTTCATGATCGTGAATACACATAGATCAGGAAACTTAACCTGAATCCATTTTTGTTTGCACAGAAACAGGTCAATTATGACACACAAAAAAAAAAAAGGGGCCACAGTTGAATTTCCCGATAACTCCTTGGGGCAATACATCGTGGTAAATGGCAGTTTTACTTTGTGCAATAGTTTACCGTGATATGTATGTTATGGTAAGAACTTACCGTTGATAACGGTATTTTCCTAAAGGGCTATATAGGGGCTATATAGGGGGGGTATACACAGTAGAGATGTGTGCTGAGCGAACAGCTCAGCGCACATCTCTCCCGCCGCACAGCGGGTGAAATGAGCGACCTGCTAGATTGGCCTGCATGCAGGCTCAATCTAGCAGCGGCGATAGCGATGAGCGGGGCCGCACATCGCTATCGCTGAGGGGGGTACACACGAGTGATCTGTGCTTAAAATCTAAGCAATCTAGTCAGATTGCTTAGATTTTAAGCATGGATCTCTCCGTGAGTAGCCCCCTTACGTCCACAGGATAACAATGGAATAAGATGAAGTGACAGCAGATTGGCACCAATCGATCAAATCTTTCCGACCTCCCAGCATGCAATGGGCCCGTCCATATATCCCCGGCTCCTGGCTCAGGCAAATCAGTTGTATTCCAAAGCACAAGGCAGGAGCATCATGTAGAGCCCTAATCAGGCGAGAAGAACACACATGCACACCCTTCCGTACAAGAAGGAAGAGTTTAGTGAGTAAAAGGATCCTCAAATCAGGTGCGTCAGGGTGGGATCCCTGTGGATCCTGTGAACTCGGGAGAAATACCGTTATCAACGGTAAGTTCTTACCATAACGTATATTTCTCCGGCAGGGTCCAGAGGTTATCCACAGGATAACAATGGGATTTCCCAAAGCAATTTAGCGGTGGGGATGCTCCTGATTGGACAGGAGAATCCTTCGCCCGAATTCAGCATCATGAGAGGCAAAGGTATCCAAGGCATAATGTAGAATTAATGTGTTAATGGAAGACCATGTGGCTGCCTTACATATCTGTTCTGCAGAAACACCATGCTGTGCTGCCCATGAGGGACCTACCTTACGAGTAGAGTGAGCAGAGACATTAGCCGGAACAGGGAGATCAGCCAGAGAATATACTTCTGAAATTGTCATCCGAAGCCATCTTGCCAGCGTTTGTTTACTAGCAGGCCATCCTCTCTTGTGAAATCCGTAGAGAATGAAGAGAGAATCTGTCTTTCTGATGGCACTGGTACGATCCACGTAGATCCTTAATGCACGGACCACGTTCAGCGATGCATCTCCCGCAGAAAGTCCCAGTACCTGCAAAGCCGGGACTACAGTTTTTTCATTAAGGTGGAATTTAGACACCACCTTAGGAAGATACCCAGATCTAGTTCTGAGAACTGCTCTATCTGGATAAAAAATCAGAAATGGGGAACGACATGACATTGCCCCTAAATCTGATACTCTTCTAGCTGATGTCATAGTCAGTAGAAAGAGCGCTTTAGCTGTCAACCATTTAAGATCCACTTTATTAAGTGGTTCAAATGGGGCAACTTGAAGGGCTTTCAGGACTAGACATAAGTCCCACGGCACTGTAGGCAGAACAAACGGAGGTTGAATGTGCAGCATTCCCTGGAAAAAAGTACGCACGTCCTGTAAATTGGCAATTTTCTTTTGGAACCATACAGTCAATGCCAATACTTGCACTCTCAAGGAAGCCACCTTCAAACCTTTATCCATTCCTGCCTGAAGGAATGCTAAGACCCTGGAAACTCTGAAAGATTTAGGGTCCACTTTTCTTTCACTGCACCAATGAATATAGGTTTGCCGTATTCGGTGATAAATACGAGCTGAGGAAGGTTTGAATTACCTGTTGTGAGAATCCTCTTGACTTCAGGATAGAGGTTTCAAGAGCTACGCCGTCAAAGACAGTAGATCCAGATGTCTGTGATAACAAGGACCCTGCGTCGGTAGGTATGGACATTGAGGGAGCAGAAATGGAGCATCCATCGACATTCTCTGCAGATCTATATACCAATGCCTTCTGGGCCAAGCCAGAGCTATTAGTATCACGGCCCCCTTTCCTTGCTTTTATCTTTTCACCACCCTGGGTAATAGAGTGGTTGGAGAGAACACATAAGCCATATGAAAGTCCTATCTCACCGACAAGGCGTCCACAAAGATCGCTCTGGGATCCTTTGTTCTTGACCCGTATGCGAGCACTTTGTTGTTCAGACGGGATGCCATGAGATCCATCTTTGGCAACCCCCATTTGTCTACTAGGGTCTGGAAGACCTCCTGGTGTAGAGCCCATTCGCTTGCATGAATGGTGCATCGACTGAGAAAGTCCACTTCCCAGTTTAGGACTCCCGGAACGAACACTGCGGACAAGGCTGGATGATGAAGTTCTGCCCACTTTAGTATGTGACCTACCTCCTTCATTGCTTTTTGTTTCGAGTTCCTCCCTGATGGTTGAGGTACGCTACTGCCGTCGCATTGTCCGAGCGGATCTTGACTGGTTTTCCTCGAAGAATGTCCTTTGCCTGAATCAGTGCCATGTATATTGCCCGAAGGTCCAACACATTTATTGGCAGGCAACTTTCTACTTTGGCCCATCGCCGCTGGAAACACAACCTTCCGGATACTGCTCCCCAGCCCTGAAGACTGGCATCTGTTGTCAGAATTTCCCAATCTGATATCCAAAAGGGTCTCCCCTTGTCCAGATGAGACGTCTGTAGCCACCAGGCTAACAACCTTTTTACTTTTATCGAAAGTACCATAGTCTGTGTTTTCATTGTCTGATGTAATCCATTCCATTTGGCAAGAATCGGACGCTGCAGAAGCCTTGAGCTGAATTGTGCATACTCCACCATGTCGAATGTTGACACCATCAAACCCATCACTCACATTGCTGCATGAATAGATACCGTTTGACTGTGTAGCTAGTCTTGAATCCTTGACTGAACCTTGGATATCTTGTTTCGAGGTAAAAAATACTCTGCAGACCTGAATCCAGTACAGCCCCCCAGTGAGTCTTCCGTTGTGACAGAACTAGAGACGATTTTGCCCAATTTATGAGCCACCTGTGCCTCTGCAGACATGTTATTGTCTGTTGGAGATGACATAGGAGCAATTCCTGTGACTGTGCCAGGATTAAAAGATCGTCGAGGTATGGAAAAATTCTTATCCCCTGCTAGCGGAGATAAGCTTCCATAACCACCATAACCTTGGTAAAAACTGTGGGGGCTGTGGCTAACCCAAAAGGTAGTGCCTGGAACTGAAAATGCTGTTGGAGGATAGCGAACCTGAGATAACACTGATGGGACAGTGCTATAGAAACATGTATGTAAGCATCCTGTATATCCAGGGATACCATATAATCCCCTGGCTCCATGGTCAAGACTATGGAACGTAACGTCTCCATGTGAAACCGAGGTACCCAAATGTATTTGTTTAGCATTTTGAGATTGAGAATGGGCCGAAATGACCCATTTGGATTCTGAATCAAAAACAGGTTGGAGTAAAAACCCTGTCCTCGTTGTGCAGGGGGAACTGGAATGACTACTCCTGACTGAAGCAATTTCTGAACTGTTTCCTGCAAAGGCCTGGCCTTCGTCTCTACCCGAGACGGGCTGGTACAAAATAACCTTCAAGGAGGATGCTTCTTGAAGGGAAAAGCATAACCTAGAGATACCGCTTCCTGCACCCAGTCTCTGTTGTAGACTGCTGAAAGATCTGTGCAAACTGAAGAAGTCGGCCCCCTACCCTGGGGTCCCCCAGGTGGAGGCCCGCACCATCAGGCTGATGGCTTGTCTTCTGATTTGGAAGCCGGCCCTCTGGTAGCCCAATGCTTTTTTGACTTACCAGTCTTGTTGTATTGGGGCTGCTTGCGATCCCTTTTTCCTTTTAGCTTTTCCTTGAGACTGAAAGGGCCGAAACGCCAGACCTATAGGTTTGAAGTTGTATGTGGAAGGAAACTTGACCTTTTTGGAGTCTGCTTCTGACTTCAGAATATCTGTAAATTTTTTTACCAAAAAGAATATTTCCAGAAAAAGGCAAAGTATCCAAAACCTTCTTAAGGGCCCTACACATTGATCGATCCGCCGCCGAGCTGCCCGACGGCGGATACGGCTGACGTGCAACCTGGCAGCGAACGGGGGAGTGAAGTTTCTTCACTCCCCCCCCCCACCGTCACCCGGCTCCGTAGAAGTGTAGGCATATATGGACGAGATCGTCCATATTGGCCAGCATGAACAGGCGACGGGGCACCAGCGATGAATGAGGCCCCCGCTCGCTCATTGCTGGTGCCTCCACACTCAAGATATGAACGGTATCTTGTTCATATCTTTGAATATTATCGCCCAGTGTGTAGGGCCTAATAGATTCTGAATCCGCTTTCCACGTACGTAACCAAACTGCTCTGCGAGCAGCTATTGTTGAAGCTGATGCCTTGGAGGCAATAGTACCCATATCTAATGCTGCTTCTTCCAAGAATATTGCAGCTTGTGTTATATGAGCTACATGGGATTTTTGCTCTCTAGAAGCTACTGAAAAAATCCCCATCCAATGCATCAGCCCAGGCAGCCACTGCCTTTGCCATCCAAGCTGAAGCCATGGCTGGCCTTATGACTGCCCCAGACAGGGGAAAACATTTTTTTTTTAGAAAAACCATCCACTCTCCTATCCGTGACATCATTTAATGATGTTGAAGGCAAAGGTAATATAGATTTTCACACTAATCGAATCACATGCGTATCTACTTTAGGAGCCACCTCCCTTTTTAAACAATCCCCAGCTCGAAGAGGATAATGGGAATCCCATTTTTTAGGAATTCTAAACTTCTTATTGGGGGTAGCCCAAGCCTCTTCCATGATTTCAATCAGCTGATCTGACCCTGTAAACTCAGTCTTAACCGTTCTGGGACGTTTAAATACAGGTGCCTTGGTTTTTAACACAGGCTCTGCTGAATCCTCTAAGGATAGAATGGCTTTCATTGCTCTAATTAACTCGGCTATATCCACTGAGCTGAGACCTTCTTCCTCCTCTTTGTATGCCGAAGTAGAATTAATTGAGCTTTCATCTTCTGATGAATCCTCCTCTGCCTCATGTGTAGCCTGTGAAGGTGAAGATTTACTTACCATCGGTTTATTAGCTTGTTTCTTTTGAGAAGCTGCTGGTGGAAGTGATATACCATAGGTAGGGAGCTGCATGTAAGGGTTAATAGTGTAACCTATTCCTGGTACAGAAACTGTAGGAATTATCCGTTCAGCTATACTGGATAAGGTGTAAACATAGCCCAAGGTGGCTCCATCTGTACCTGACGACGTACAGGGATCTGCCTTGTATTTTGCTGAAAACTAAAACAATTTGCACACAAACCATCCTGAACCAGATCCTGAGGGGATAATACCGTTTTGCAAGACAAACATGATATGAGTGTTGGTGTTGCTCTGAGTGTACCTTCCTCACTTTTGCCGCTCTTAGACATGATAAATAATCAGCACTTTCACAGTGTACTACACAGTTTGTGACTGTAATCACTTTAAACTTTCTAAAGTGACATACAATCTGACCCTACCCATGCACCAGCATTGAGGATCAGAAAAACAACTGACAGACATAAAGTCAGCAATCACACTAGCAGTCAGTTACATGTTATATATTAGTATAATTAGCAATATTCAGACGTATTCAGACGCAATGCGAAATCAACAACCGTAAATGTATACAGACCCCTATGCAGTAGGCACTCCTATGCAGTAGGCACTTATCTAACTATTCGTACTCAAAAAGGTAGATAGAGATTTAGTGCTGTATAGCTCGTAATCAGTAGAGTGGGATACAGGGAGACTCCCCTCGCTTCCAGGATCGATCAATACGTTGGCAAACGCTGACTAGATCCAGATGCTACTAGTGTACACTGCCGTACCATGAACCTATAGTGAACACAGATCCATCGGTCACACAGCCGCCTATGCTGCAACCGGGTCCCCTCGTGCACAGCGTCTGGGACAGTTCATGGCGGGAGACTCGGAGGACACTGGTCATGATCCGGGGGGAGGGGCGATTAGAAGAGAGTCTGACTCCCTCTGCTGACATCAACCTTAGGGATTGCGGTCTCATGATATTCCTGGAGCCTATGATCCCTAAGGCCTAGCGCTGGTGCAGCCACGTCAGCTACTGTTTTGTAGTCTCCTCCCGAAACAGTGCGGCTGTGTACGTATTCCATCTAGCTAAGCGGAACTGATGCCTTACCTTCTCCCCTTGCTCCTGCCACAGCCTGGTAAAAAATGCTGGACCTGCTAGTATATCCGACACAGGCATCCGCCGAAACAGCACTGTACTCGTGGGAAAGCGTTGTCGCGACCCGGCGGAGAGTTGTTGGAGCGACTCTTTCTAATATACGTATAAGACGCTGTTTAGAAAGATCACTCAAAAAATTAGTAAGACTATAAAAATAAAATTAAGAAAGCTTAGGGCCGCTAAAAAGCAGCAGCCCTCTGACCATGGTCCGGCTCCTGCCACACCAAACAAAAAACTGATTTGCCTGAGCCAGGAGGCGGTGATATATGGACGGGCCCGTTGCATGCTGGGAGGCCGGAAAGCTTTGATCGATTGGTGCCAATCCGCTGTTGCTTCATCATATCCCATTGTTATTCTGTGGACCCTCCCAGAGAAAATTGAATCCCCACCCCCACATAGGTTGAACAATTTCAGTAGGTGCACAGAGCAAACAATATTACGTTGAAGATATTTAATTTAAGGTATTTTGGCTGACTGCGTAGTGATTTGGTGTTAGATCAGGGGGTGAGTAATAAGGGTCCCTCCAGCTTCTGTAGAAATACACATCCAAGCATACCCTGCCATAATTGTGCTATTTGGCAAAGCTAAAACTGTTGCAGGGCATGCTGGGATGTGTAGCTAGGGGGATGTTTTTTGCCCACCAATGAACTTAATGGATTTTCACATAAAACAGTTTATATAGTTTTCAGAAAACGGTGCGTAAAATGATCCACAGGAATGGTGATGGTGTAATGGTTTGGGTTAGGTTTTCCTGGTGCACATCACTCCCTTTTCTCTTACGTCCTAGAGGATGCTGGGGACTCCGTAAGGACCATGGGGTATAGACGGGCTCTGCAGGAGACATGGGCACCTAAAAGAACTTTCTAGTATGGTGTGCACTGGCTCCTCCCTCTATGCCCCTCCTCCAGACCTCCGTTAGATCTTGTGCCCAGAGGAGATAGGGTGCATTACAGGAGCCCTCCTGAGTTTTCTGTAAAAATAATTTTGTTTTGTTTTTTTTATTTTCAGGGAGCTCTGCTGGCAACAGACTCCCTGCATCGTGGGACTGAGGGGAGAGAAGCAGACCCACTTCTTAAGAGTTAAGGGCTCTGCTTCTTAGGCTACTGGACACCATTAGCTCCAGAGGGAGTCGGAACACAGGTCTCACCCTGGGGTTCGTCCCGGAGCCGTGCCGCCATCTTCCTCACAGATGCCGGAAAAAAGAAGCCGGGTGAGTATGACAGATCATAAGAAGACGTCAGGCGGCAGCAGATCTTCATGAGGTAAGCGCGCAGCAGGTCGCTGCGCGCCATTGCTCCAACATTTACACACACACATGGCACTGATGGGTGCAGGGGGGGGGGGGGGGGCACCCTGGGCAGCAATAAACCTCATTTTTAGGCAAGAAGCATGTAGTTAGGCTGCGGGGCAGTAAACTACGAATCCCCGCCATTTTTTTTCAAAATCTCGAGCGGGACCGAAGCTCGCCGCGCGAGGGGGCGGAACTTGATCCCTCACACTAACCAGCGCCATTTTCTCCACAGAGGCTGCAGAGAACGCTGGCTCCCTGGACTCTCCCCTGCTGAGCATCAGAGAGCTGAAAATAAGAGAGGGGGGCACATACTTAAGGTGAAGTGAGTGGGGAATTCTGTATACATTTATATGTAAAAGCGCTATCTGGGGTTTATTTCCTGGGTCAGTTGGCGCTGGTGTGTGCTGGCATACTCTCTCTCTGCCTCTCCAAAGGGCCTTCTTTGGGGAATTGTCCCCTTATAGTTATATCCCAGTGTGTGTGTGGGGTGTCGGTACGTGTGTCGGCATGTCTGAAACGGAAGGCTTATCCAAAGAGGAGGTGGAACAGATGAGTGGTGTGTCTCAGTCGGCGGTGCCGACTCAGGATTGGATGAATATGTGGCATATGTTAAATGCTAGTGTAGCTTCACTGCATGAAAGACTGGACAAAGCAGAGTCCAGAGCGTCGGCAGGTAATCAATCTACAGATTGTGCCGACTCACAGGACCTGTCGGGGTCTCAGAAACGTCCCTTCTCACAAATAAGGGACACAGATACCGACACGGACTCTGATTCCATTGTCGACTATGATGAAGTAAGGTTGCACCCCAGGGTGACAAAAAGTATTCAGCGCATGATTATTGCAATAATTACATATCACTGATGAGCCCTCGGTGCCCGACACGAGGATACACATGTTTAAGGGAAAGAAACAGGTTATAAACTTTCCTCCTTCCCATGAAATTAATGAGTTATGTGAAAAAGCTTGGGAAACTCCAGATAAGAAACTTCAGATTCCCAAAAGGGTTCTTATGGCGTACCCTTTCCCTACACAGGACAGGGTACGTTGGGAATCCTCTCCCACAGTGGACAAAGCCTTAACACGCCTTTCCAAGAAGGTGGCGCTACCGTCCCCTGACACAGCGGCCCTCAAGGACCCTGCAGACCGCAGGCAAGAGACTACACTAAAGTCTATCTACACTCATACTGGTACTTTGCTTAGACCGGCATTTGCGTCGGCATGGGTATGTAGTGCAGTAGCAGCTTGGACAGATACACTGTCAGCTGACCTTGATACCCTAGATAGGGATACAATTTTGTTAACATTAGCTCATATTAAGGACACAGTCTTATATATGAGTGACGCTCAAAGAGACATTGGATTACTGGGTTCAAGAGCCAATGCTATGGCTATTTCGGCAAGAAGAGCCTTGTGGATCCGCCAATGGACGGGGGATGCAGATTCAAAAAGGCATATGGAGGTTTCACCTTACAAAGGTGATGTATTGTTTGGGGACGGCCTCGCGGACCTGATCTCTACAGCTACCGCGGGTAAGTCGACCTTTTTACCTTTTGTTCCCCAACAGCAAAAGAAACCCCCACAATATCAGATGCAGTCCTTTCGGTCGCATAGATCCAGAAGAGGTCGGGGCTCCTCTTTCCTCGCCAGAGGTAAGGGTAGAGGCAAGAGGACACCTGCTGCGGCTGGTTCCCAAGAGCAGAAGTCCTCCCCGGCTTCCGCTAAGTTCACCGCATGACGCTGGGGCTCCCCTGCGGGAGTCCGCTCAGGTGGGGGCACGCCTTCGACTATTCAGCCAAGTCTGGGTTCAGTCAGACGTGGACCCTTGGCTGATAGAAATAGTCTCCCAGGGCAACAAGCTGGAATTCGAAGAGGTGCCCCACACCGATTTTTCAAGTCGGCCTTACCAGCTTCTACTCCAGAGCGGGAAGTAGTGCTAGCTGCAATTCAAACGCTGAGTGATTATCAGGGTTCCCCTGAGCCAACAGGGAAAAGAGTATTATTCAACCCTATTTGTGGTCCCGAAGCCGGATGGTTCGGTCAGGCCCATTTTAAACCTAAAATCCCTGAACCTGTACCTGAAAAGATTCAAATTCAAGATGGAATCGATCCGAGCGGTGATAGCCTGCCTGGAAGGGGGGGATTTTATGGTGTCACTGGACATAAAGGATGCTTACCTTCATGTCCCCATATAGCCCTCTCATCAGGAGTGCCTGAGATTTGCGGTACAGGATTGTCATTACCAGTTTTAGACGTTGCCGTTTGGGCTATCCACGGCCCCGAGGATTTTCACCAAGATAATGGCGGAAATGATGATGGTCCTGCGCAAGCGAGGTGTCACAATTATCCCATACTTGGACAATCTCCTGATAAAAGCGAGATCAAGAGAGCAATTACTGGAGAATGTGGCACTCTCTCACAGAGTGCTTCAGCAACATGGGTGGATTCTCAATCTACCAAAGTCACAGTTGGTTCCGACAACTCGACTAGCCTTCCTTGGCATGATACTGGACACGAAACAAAAGAAAGTTTTCCTCCCGTTGGAAAAAATCCAGGACCTCCAGAACATGGTCCGAGAACTACTGAAGCCGAAAAGAGTGTCAGCTCATCAATGCACTCGGGTTCTGGGGGAAATGGTGGCAACTTACGAGGCCATTCCCTTCGGCAGGTTCCATGCAAGGACGTTTCAATGGGATCTTCTGGACAAATGGTCCGGGTCCCATCTACAATTACATCAAAAAATAACACTGTCCCCCAAGGCCAGGGTGTCTCTTCTATGGTGGCTGCAAAGTGCTCACCTTCTAGAGGGTCGCAGGTTCGGCATTCAGGACTGGATCCTGGTAACCACGGACGCGAGCCTCCGAGGATGGGGAGCAGTTACACAAGGAAGAAATTTTCAGGGACTATGGTCAGACCAGGAGTCCTGTCTACACATCAACGTGTTGGAGCTAAGGGCCATATACAGCGGCCTTCGACAAGCGGAGATTCTTCTTCGCAACCTACCGGTTCTGATTCAATCAGACAATGTCACAGCAGTAGCTCATGTGAACCGCCAAGGCGGGACAAGAAGCAGAGTCGCGATGGCGGAAGCCACCAGGATTCTTCGCTGGGCGGAAAGTCACGTAAGCGCTCTGTCAGCTGTCTTCATTCTGGGAGTGGACAACTGGGAAGCAAACTTCCTCAGCAGACACGATCTCCATCCAGGAGAGTGGGGACTTAAGCAAGAAGTCTTTGCAGAGATAACGGATCTCTGGGGAGTTCCTCAAATAGACATGATGGCGTCACGCCTCAACAAGAAGCTTCGGAGGTATTGTGCCAGGTCCCGGGACCCTCGGGCAATAGCAGTAGACGCTCTGGTAACACCATGGGTGTTCCAGTCGGTCTACGTGTTTCCTCCTCTTCCTCTCATCACAAAAGTGTTGAGGATCATAAATCGAAAAAGAGTACAAACAATACTCATTGTTCCAGACTGGCCTCGAAGGGCCTGGTACTCAGATCTTCAGGAGATGCTCACGGAAGATCCCTGGCCTCTTCCTCTAAGGGAAGACGTGTTACAGCAGGGGCTCTGCATGTTCCAAGACTTACCGCGGTTACATTTGACGGCATGGCGGTTGAACGCCGGATCCTAGCGGAGAAGGGTATTCCGGAGGAGGTCATACCTACTCTAATAAAGGCTAGGAATGAGGTGACGGTAAAACATTATCACCGTATCTGGCGGAAATTTGTCTCTTGGTGTGAAACCAAGAATGCTCCTACGTAAGATTTCCGTCTGGGTCGTTTTCTCCACTTCCTACAGACAGGAGTGGATATAGGCCTAAAGTTAGGCTCTGTTAAAGTACAGATTTCGGCCTTGTCAATATTCTTTCAGAAGGAATTGGCTTCTCTCCCAGAAGTCCAGACATTTGTAAAAGGAGTACTACACATCCAGCCTCCTTTTGTGCCCCCGGTGGCACCATGGGACCTGAACGTGGTGTTGCAGTTCCTTAAATCACACTGGTTTGAACCCCTTAAAACGGTGGAGTTGAAATTTCTCACCTGGAAGGTGGTCATGTTGTTAGCCTTGGCATCTGCGAGGCGTGTCAGAATTGGCGGCCTTGTCTTACAAGAGCCCTTACTTGATTTTTCCACGTAGATAGAGCGGAATTGAGGACTCGTCCTCAATTTTTACCCAAGGTGGTGTCTTCATTTCATATGAACCAACCTATTGTGGTGCCTGTGGCTACGAGTGACTTGGAGGATTCCATGTCCCTGGATGTAGTCATGGCCTTAAAAATGTATGTAGCCAGGACGGCTAGAATTAGGAAAACAGATGCATTGTTTGTCCTGTATGCTGCCAACAAGATTGGTGCGCCTGCTTCGAAGCAGACTATTGCTAGCTGGATCTGTAACACGACTCAGCAGGCTTATGTTATGGCTGGATTGCCGTTACCGCATTCAGTAAAGGCCCATTCCACTAGGAAGGTGGGCTCTTCTTGGGCGGCTGCCCGGGGCGTCTCGGCATTACAGCTTTGCCGAGCAGCAACTTGGTCGGGGTCAAACACTTTTGCTAAATTCTACAAGTTTGATACCCTGGCTGATGAGGACCTAGCGTTTGCTCAGTCGGTGCTGCAGAGTCATCCGCACTCTCCCGCCCGATTGGGAGCTTTGGTATAAACCCCATGGTCCTTACGGAGTCCCCAGCATCCTCTAGGACGTAAGCGAAAATAAGATTTTAAACCTACCAATAAATCTTTTTCTCCTAGTCCGTAGAGGATGCTGGGCGCCCGTCCCAGTGCGGAAAATCTGCAAGACTTGTATATAGTTATTGCTTACATAAGGGTTATGTTACAGTCAGACTCGGTCTTGGACCGGTACTATTGTTTGTTCATACTTTTAACTGGTTATGTGTATTCCAGGTTATATGGTATGATTGGTGTGGGCTGGTATGATTCTTGCCCTTAGATTAACAAAATCCTTTCCTCGTGTTGTCCATCTCCTCTGGGCACAGTTCTCTAACTGAGGTCTGGAGGAGGGGCATAGAGGGATGAGCCAGTGCACACCATACTAGAAAGTTCTTTTAGGTGCCCATGTCTCCTGCGGAGCCCATCTATACCCCATGGTCCTTACAGAGTCCCCAGCATCCTCTACGGACTAGGAGAAAAAGATTTACCGGTAGGTTTAAAATCTTATTTTATACCAGTTGACTAGCATTTACATACAATAGCCTATCCGAGTAGTGTTGCCTAACCGTGTGCAACCATTGATGGTTACAGTCTATCGGTCTTCTGATGGTTACTTCCAGCAGGAATCATGCCATGTAATGAAGTGCATGTAATCTTAATCTGGTTCTATAAACATGACCATGAATTTTGCATACTCCAATGGCCTCTGTAGTCACCAGGCCTCAATCTAATGAACCACCTTTGGGATGTAATGGAATAGAAGAAGCGTGATGCTATCATTTCGCGATGAACCAGAATCTCCAAAGAATGATTTCAGTACCTCAAAAATCAGAATCTATGCCGCAAAATATTCAGTTTGTACTAGAGACAAAGGGTAGTCTTACTCAGTACTAGAATAGTGTATCTAATAATGTGGCCACATTCCCTAATTAAATTCATTTTATTAACACTTCTAATTAGGTAGAAATATGAGAA